>NC_090767.1:38232164-38238448 GCF_036898095.1 Palaemon carinicauda
TGACAACAGATGCGAGTAGCGTAGCTATTGGTGGCGTAGTTTCTCAACGAGATGATAAACGCAGAGAGAGACCAATTTGTTTTGGTTCCCGGGTGTTAAAAGGGGCAGAAAAGAATTATAGTACATTCGATCGGAATGCTTTGGCTATTCTATTGGTTCTTGAGAGGCATCGGTTCTTGTTATTAGGTCAATCGATTGAGTTGTAAAGTGATCATCGCCCCTTACGTGATTTCTATTTTGAAAAATTATTTGACCTCTTGTCAAGCGAGATGGATTGAGAGATTTTTAGAGTTTATTATAAAGGGTTTTCACCACATAGAAGGTAAAGCTAACAAGGTAGCTGATGCTCTCTCTAGAGGTGCAGTAATAGGAGTAATAACTGGGGCACAAAAGAGGAACAAAGAACGTAACCAAAATAGTGCATACCCACATCATAATAGAGAAAATTGAGAACAGGATGAGAATTCTCACGATGCACATGTACAAAACGGAGAGAGAGAGAGAGAGAGAGAGAGAGAGAGAGAGAGAGAGAGAGGGCTGCACGTGTTGGAGAGAGGGAGAGAGAGAGGGCTGCACGTGTTGGAGAGATGGAGAGAGAGAGAAATGCGAATGGAGAAGGGGAATATATCTGGGTGACCGAGGATATGACCATGGGTGTCCAGAATGAATGCCCTGATGATGCAGGTTTGATTAACTGGGGAGGTTGGGACATAGAAGAAGTCCGAGAGGGACAGAAAGAAGAAGAATGGATGGAAAGAGTGTGAACAGTGATTAAAGTGGAATTGAAGAGTTATCCGTCATTTCTGAATGTGCCTCATGAGAAATTCTTTATTGAAAATGATGTCTAATCTTTTGCTTACGAGAAGAGGGGAGGGGAATTTTGTGCACAGGTAGTTCTTCCTCCCTCTTTATTTAAACGATCCATCCACATTGTACATGCAAGTCCGTATGAATAGCATATAGAGATTGATAGGACATTAAGGAGAGCACGTGAATCCTTTTTGGTTAGGAATGAAATATCTATAGAGAATTATTTGAAAGGTTGTCATGCTTGTAACTGTTTCAAAGAACATAAAAACACTGTACAAGAAGCCAGAAAGTGGCCTGTGGTTCTTATCAAATTTTATAGAGTGCAAATGGTTGTAGTAGGACCGTTTCCTACTGGTTTGACGCAACACAAGTATATATGTGTATTTGTGGATGCATTTACTCAGTACACTCATACATACGCAATGTGTGATAAATCTGCAAATTCATTAACCCAGGCACCGGGCTCTTTCAGTGCTAGGTTTGGTTGCCCGAAAATTTGTATAAGTGATAATGGTCTTGAGTTTATAAATAAGGTGGTGAAATCGGTTACGGACTTGATTAAAATTTAACACTTTTCAGTGGCCGCATATAGGCCTTCAGCAAATGGATTAGTGGATCACATAATGGGAGAATAGTGCGAATTTTACTTTACTTAGTGGCTGATGACCCCCTTCTTTGGCATGCCATACTTCTTAGAGCTGAGCTAGCTCTGAGCATTGCATCTGATGCTTCGCTCATGGACACGCCTTTCTTTTTAGTGTATGGACAGGATCCTGTGTTACCATATAGGGTTCTCATTAATCCGTAACAATGCCAAATTACTCAACTGAGCAATACCGTGCATATTTATTAAATCTCTTGAGGAGAGTAATGAACATCACTGAAAGGTTTTTGAAAAGAGCTAATGAAAAATCACAGCTCGAAGTATGATGGTCGGTTCAAAACCTCACCGGTAAAAGTATTTGTGGGCAATCATGCGTATTTGAAAAGATTACAACCTAGGAAACACAGACTAGAGCCAGCGTATTTGGGTCCGTACCGAACAAAGATGGTTAAGTCTAACAGTTGTGATACAAAGCATTGTTAGTGGTGCAGTGTCTGAACGCCATCAGGCACACATACATGTGGTGCCTGAAGAGGTAGTTTTAAAAAGTGTTCCACCTTACACCTGCATACGTGACATCCCTCGAGTTGATGAGTAGAATTTGTTTTTTCCTTTGCTGTTGCTTTTATATGAACAGACCTCATTGCTTATTTTAACGTGTTTTAAATAAGCTTGATGATAACAATGTGTGGTAATTTTGCTGAGTGTGGAAATACGTATAACATTGCTGAGTGAACATAAAAACAATCAGAGGTTAAATAGGTCGAGTGAGATCCGTCAGGCGGATACTGTATTAATCATGTATTTATATAATTCCTGGTTGCTGGGGTCGGGGCGATTCCCGAATGGCAAGTGGCTGCGGGACTGAAGTTCAGCCATGACGATAGGCAGTGCTAGATAATGTGTAGATATGAATACCTTATACTTAATGTTATAAGAGAAGGGTGGGTAGATGAATGATTTTCTCAGAAAAACGGCTAGTGGCAACCGGTTGAAAGTTGCAATTGCATGTGTTGTAGAGATTTCAATAAATGGTGAAACAGTGGTAGTTAGTTGTGTTGCGAAATTTTGCTGTAAACGCAGACAAGTAAAATCGAGGGATGGAGGAATATCTATTCCTACTCCTATCCCGCCCAAGAATCCCTTATTGCCCGCAACCAGATCTGATGTTATGATTTTTTTTTCCACTTTGGGTATTTTGTGTTTTGATTGTAGAGGTCCTAAGAAAAAATGAGTGGAAATATTTAGATTGTTTTGTGTTCATTTTTACAAGCAATATTTCGTTTTGTTATTTTTTTTGTGGATGATGTGCTATTTTTTGGGGTGATTTATATATATATATATATATATATATATATATTTATATATATACATATATTATATATATATATATATATATATATAAATATATATATATATATATATATATGTAATATATACATATGTATATATATATATATATATATATTTATATATATATATATATATATATATTTATATATATATATATATATATACATATATATATATATATATATATATACATATTTATATATATAAGCTAGATATACATATATATATATATATATATATACATATATATGTATATATATATATGAAATATATATATATATATATATATACATATATACATATATATATATATATATATATGTGTGTGTGTTTGTATATATATATATATATATATATAGATATATATATGTGTTTGTATATATATATATATATATATATAACTTTAGATAATATGGGTGACACAAAGAGGTAATCAGTTAGACTTGGGCCATCACAAACAAACATACATTACCAAGCTCCAACAAGTGCTAAAAGATCCTCATTTTGCTAACTTGGCCTAAATAACAGATACCTTTGGTGCTAAGAGATCTGCAGTCTTTATAAAAAGCCAAAGAAGATTACCATTAGGGTTTACACCTCCCTAAGCATCAAGGTCCATCAAGAGAGCTTCAATTTTACGAGATTGAAAATCTAAACTAGTTAAATTAGCCTCAGAGGAAGAGCATTGAGTCAAATCAGGTTTCTCAATACTCTGATTACTGTCAAACACAGTAGCCAAATGGGTTGCCTTTTCCTATGGACAGCGAGTAAGAAAGCCATCTGGTTCAAGTAAAGGATTTATTGTTGTATATACACTAAAGAGTGTAGATTCTGGGATGGTCCACCACTTTTTTCCTGGGTTGTACATGTGTTTCTTTTGTGATTAAATTATATTCCTTTTCAGTTTAAACAAAATCTCTGAGCAAAAGTTTTAATTTAATTATATTTTTTAGAAGTATTTTACCCAATCAATCATCATAGTACCATGGTTTGTATTTTTCTCGGTACTTTAGCACACAATCAATTATATTGACTAGATTCTCATACAAAGGAAGAACAGGAAATCACTATTATACAAATCTAAAAATTCCAGTCCAAGAAATCACTGAAAATGCCATTCATCTGCTAGAAATTTCATATAAACCTTGCTTGAGTATGATATATCAGGGACAGGCTGCTCAGTGTTCACTACTGATGAAATCAAGGCAAGAACAGATGTCCTAACTGAAGAACCAACCTTATTGGTTATAACGCCAGAACATTTACTTTGTATAGCCTTTTATTGTGTTAAATTTGAAGAATATAATTTCAAACTCAAAACAGTTTGGAGTCTGTTGGTCTTTTCATAGAATCCTTGTTGATTTTTTAAGTAATAGATCGCAAAGAGTTGTTATTGAGGGTCACATTAATGAGTATAGGTGTTCCTTAGGGTTGAGTTCTTGGCACATTACTATATACATATGATAGTGGATATGCTTTGGCATACAAAAGAAGCTCATTGCATATGTAAATGATTTTACTCTCTTTGTACAAACTCCCTTTACTAAGTGCAGGTGCTGAAGGTCTGAGCCTAGCGCAGGCTTTCGGAACTTTATTAAAGATCTCGTTACCTAGGTCGATCTGGAAGGCAAATAAAATGGGTCTCATCAAAGCAGATTTACACACTGAAATCGTGTTAGCTGCCAACCCTTGGCCATGAAGGTGGATGAAGAAAGATAAGCAGAAATCTGTTGAGATCTCCTGCGGATTCTTTGCCTTTACAAAGGCCACCCATTTTCTCCAAGATGACTCATATTGCCTTCTAGTCGATTTGCACTTATATTCTTCTAGGAAGTCTATGCTGGCTTTCGAAATCCCGAAACGCTTTCTCACCGCAAGGGCGAGAAAATCATGAGCTGCAGGGTCCGGGTTTTCTGTAATGAAGCGCAGACAGTCGACTTCTGGACTCGCTGGGTCAGGACTGGATGTGGTAGCGGCACGAACTTCATCTGTAGTTTCAACGCTAAGGGGAACCACATACTGTTCGGCCACTTGTGGGCCACTATTGCCGCTACCCCCTTGAAGGATCTCAGTTTGTTGAGGACCCTCAACAGAAGGTTGTGAGGAGGGAACAGATAAATCCTGGACCATCTGTTCCAGTCGAGGGACATTGCGTCCACTGCTTCCGCTAAGGGGTCCTCGTACGGGGACACGTACAGGGGCAACTTCTTGTTGTCTTTCGTCGCAAAGAGGTCTATTTGCAGTTCTGGGACTTGATTCAGAATGAAGGAGAATGATCCTGCATCTAAGGACCATTCCGACTCTATCGGTGTGAACCTGGATAGAGCGTCCGCTGTCACATTGCGGACTCCTTGAAGGTGAACTGCCGACAGGTACCACTTCTTCTTTTCCGCCAATCGGAAAATGGCTAACATCACTTGGTTGAGAGTGGTGACCTCGACCCTTGTCGATTCAAGCATCTCACAACCACCTCGCTGTCCATCACCTATCTTATGTGGATCGAGTGACGCGGGGAGACTTTCTTTAAGGTAAGGAGCACTGCCATAGCTTCTAGAAAGTTTATATGAAAGGTCCTGAATAGCTTGGACCAAGTCCCCTGGACTTTTTTCCGATGAGAGTGACCTCCCCATCCCTCCTTTGAGGCGTCTGAGTGAATCGTCATCAACAGGGGAGGTGGCTGAAGAAGAACCGACTTCTTTAGATGTCTGGCTTGGGACCAAGGTCTGAGAAGAGTACGTAGCCGAGGCGGCACTGGTCTTCTCAGGTCTCTTCGCGCGTTTGATGCATACCTTCTCCAAACTCCGGTTGCATCCTTTAGCTGTGCTCTTAGCACTGGGTCTGTCACTGAAGCAAACTGGAGAGAGCCTAATACCCTCTCCTGTTCGCGTCTTGATATCCTTTCGGAATCTAGGAGTCTCTTGACAGAGCCCGCTATCTCCTTCCTTTTCTTCGTCGGGATGGAGAAACTGTGTGACAAAAGGTCCCAGTGGATTCCCAGCCACTGGAACTTTTGGGATGGAGAAAGTCGAGACTTTTTTCTGTTGATCTTGAAGCCTAGGTACTCTAGGAACTGGATCACCTGACTGGAAGCTTGCAAGCATTCGGTCTCGGATGCTGCCCACACCAGCCAGTCGTCCAGGTAGGCTACTACCTGAATTCCCTTTAGGCGTAATTGTTTGAGAGCTGCGCTCACAAGCTTCGTGAAAATCCTTGGGGCTATGTTTAGCCCGAATGGCATGGCTCTGAAGGCGTACAGTCTCCGTTGTAGCCTGAATCCTAGGTAGGGGGGAGAGTCGACGGCTGATTGGAATGTGCCAATAGGCGTCTGACAAGTCTATAGAGACTGAGTATGCCCTCTTGGGCAGTAAGGTCCTTATGTGTTGCAGTGTTAGCATCTTGAATTTGCAATTCACTATGAACTTGTTGAGTGGCGACAAGTCCAGAATGACTCTGAGCTTTTTCCGAGTCTTTCTTGGGTACACAAAACAGCCTCCCTTGGAATTTGATGGACTTCACC
>NC_090767.1:38253948-38312538 GCF_036898095.1 Palaemon carinicauda
GTCTATCGTGAGCTTTTAATTGCTGAGGAATATGAACCGTGAAGTATGAGATGCTAAATGGACAAGTTTTGAAAAACAGCTTTAAAATAGATCTATGATATGTAAACAATGAAGTGAGAGTCATCTTAACCTTTTTTACATAAAAAAGTTAATTCAAGTTTGAACCTCTGAAGTTCCCCTTATTAACTGTCCGGTTAGTGGGATCATTCCATATTCTGGTGACAGTTTTAATAGATATTCTTGAATTCTTGTGTAGCGTTGAAACTTATAATGGAGAAAGCAATTCTGTAAAAATTAACTGCATACAGAGTAGTATAGTCTGGAAAGGTTCTCAATGCAAAAGATAGTCAGAATTATGAAAAATCTAATGCGACATTCAGTATAATAGCTGGAGCATCTTTGGGTGGGCCACTCCACTCGTCGGTGCCCCTCTCCCCCCCCCCCCCCCCCCCCCCAGTGCCAACATCTGAAGACTACTAATCTGCTGACTGCATTCCCCCTTATGACTCTGGGGGTCGACTTCCTCTCATGGCTGCCAACTTCACGGAATCGGCCACGTTATTCCTAGTCTTTTTTTCTTCCGACAAACTGTCTAAAAAAATTTTCATCGCACTCACTACGTCTGCTAACAAGCGATCGTCATCGAACAAATAAAAAAATACGGGTTTACTAATCTGCGAATATGTTTACAGGCAACTGCCTTTTTATTACTTTCTGGGAGATGGGCACTCCGGGTAGCAAACGAATAGCAATCCCGAAAAATGCGAGTTGCTAAACTAAGAACGGATTCACCTTCCCGTAATTTGGGTTTGTAATTTTCTTTTAGGTCTCCCTTTCCCACATCAGGCAAGGCACACTTCTCAATTAGACGTCATTTTACTTCGGTATAACACCTTAAACTTTCTTTTGGCCAACATATTTACTCCATTGCCGGAGCATCTTTCAGCAATCTAATTACTTGAATCGCTTTTTCTCTTTCCGACCAACCATATGTAGCTTCTTCAAAGTCTCTCAAAAACACTTCAATCGATTGAAACCCTTCTTTAGGCAATTGATCATCGAAAGGCCTAACACTTGGCTGGAATTCTGGGAACTTTTGAGCTACAATTTGTATATCTTCACTCGGCTGTGAATGTGTACTTTCACTTGTGTGCGTTTGAACTTCGTTTATGTACATTGGATATGCTGTGGTTGCACGCCACTCCTGTTTTCGTTCCACCAACAGTTTTCTCCATTTATTACAAAAGGTTCGTTTGTATATACACTATACACACTACCCACTCAGGTGAGGGACTTGTCAACTCGAACGCACAGCGGTAACTAAAACCGCTTTGTTACAAAAGGCAATCATTGCAATAATATGCCAAGACTCATATATATATATATATATATATATATATATATATATATATATATATATATATATATATATATCCATACAAACACACATGCACACACACACACACACACACACACATATATATATATATATATATATATATATATATATAAGTTTATATATGATGGGGTGAAATTATATATAAATAATCATTACAATAATAATTACAAAATTCTGATTTTTTTATTATTATTATTATTATTATTATTATTATTATTATTATTATTATTATTATTATTATGTTGTAGGAAGCTAAGGGAGTAGTAAAAAATAGAGGGTTGGGCATGAATGTAAAAAGAGTTCTATATGAGAAAGTGATTGTACCAACTGTGATGTATGGATCGGAGTTGTGGGAATGAAAGTGATGGAGAGACAGAAATTGAATGTGTTTGAGATGAAGTGTCTAAGGAGTATGGCTGTTGCATCTCGAGTAGATAGGGTTAGGAACGAAGTGGTGAGAGTGAGAACGGGTGTAAAAAATTAGTTAGCAGCTAGATTGGATAGGAATGTGTTGAGGTGGTTTGGCCATGTTGAGAGAATGGAAAATGGCTGTGTGCTAAAGAAGGTGATGAATGCAAGAGTTGATGGGAGAAGTACAAGAGGAAGGCCCAGGTTTGAGTGGATGGATGGAGTGAAGAAAGCTCTGGGTGATAGGAGGATAGATGTGAGAGAGGCAAGAGAGCGTGCTAGAAATAGGAATGAATGGCGAGCGATTGTGACGCAGTTCCGGTAGGCCCTGCTGCTTCCTCCGATGCCTTAGATGACCGCGGAGGTAGCAGCAGCAGGGGATTCAGCATTATGAAGCTTCATCTGTGGTGGATAATGTGGGAGGGTGGGCTCTGGCACCCTAGCAGTACCAGCTGAACTCGGTTGAGTCCCTGGTTAGGCTGGAGGAACGTAGAGAGTAGAGGTCCCCTTTTTTGTTTTGTTTCATTTGTCGATGTCGGCTACCCCACAAAATTAGGGGAAGTGCCTTGGTATATGTATGTATGTATTATTATTATTATTATTATTATTATTACTATTATTATTATTATTATTATAATTATTTTTATTATTATTATTATTATTATCATTATTATTATTATCATTAGTATTATTATTATTATCCACATTAATATTACTATTATTATTATTATTATTATTATTATTATTATTATTATAATTATCTTTATTATTATTATTATTATTATCATTATTATTATTATCATTAGTATTATTATTATCCACATTAATATTACTATTATTATTATTATTATTATATTTCTGTGAGTGATATTACAAGAGAATTATTTTTAGGTTTTAACCCCCGGAACGACTATCTTAAAATATCGTGTATAATCAGGGACGTATCCTTAGATAACCTTAGATATTTGCACCCCTAACAGACTTAACTTAGGCTAGGAATCTAAGGAGAAGGATAATTGAGGAGCCGTTAAATATCCTCTCCCCTCATAGTACTGTCTGCCTCTGATGAACTCATTCCTTTTTTTTTCGCAGCATTCCAACTGCCCTGTGGTTTTTTGGGTTCGCCTTATTTCAGCCTTTATGGAGTAATTCCTTGCATGATGGCATCCGCTTCGTCGTGTAAGTTGAGTACCCTCTTCTTTTACAGTTTGAATCAGCTGTAACTGCTTTAGATCCCCTCGATGAGGGGTTAATTAACTTTGTTAGGTGACGAGGGAGCTAGCCATTGGGCACCATGTTGAGTACACAGCCGTTCTTTTTATTTTGTATTCACTTAGTCTTATTTCACTAGAATAACGTTAGCTAGCTTTATTTTAACATTACGATGCCTTGGGCTTTATTTTGTATTTACTTTTACTATGCATTTATATAGTTTCAGTTTTAGTTTTGTGTGTGTCGGTCCTGGATAGCCTAGATTAGAGAGTGGTAGTTTTGTTGGAGACGGGTTCGCCAATAGTGATCAGGTCTTCCTTACTGGTCTCGTTGGAAGAGGCTATTTTACCCTTAGAGGGTTTTTCCTGGGTTTTACTTGTTAACTGAGCCCCTATGCCTGCCTGCCTTTGATACCCAAGTTTTTTCGATCTATTTGTCTTAGCCTAGCCCTTGTTGGTGATCCATGGTCCGCCATGCTGCATTCACTCGTGATCTCCCATGCTAGGACTGTGCAGTCCATGGGAGCTCCCCTTTGCGAAGTGTGATCTCAACATGTTGTTATGCCAATTTTCTTTTACTGCCATTACCTCCTACCATCTGAGATATCTCGATCGGCCTACAGCTGACGTCTCTAACAGCGTGGCATTTATTTTAGAGTCTTTCTGACCTTTCCTGGGATTCAGGGTGTGGTGGCCTAGAGTGTCTCTGTCTAGAAACACTTATTTGATGGGATAACTTTGGATTGACTCCAGATTTCTTTTTGAGCCTGACTTCCTGGCCATCGCATCTGTTCTGGGGATTATTAAGGAATGCTCATTTGGTGTATGGGTAGAGCTACCCCTTGCATTCACCACTCTTTATATCCTAGCCTTTCTGGGACGGACATTGCATGAATTTTATCATTATGCTGATGTGTATTTGCTTTTGGTGATCGTGGGGATTGGTTCCTTCTGGGATTTGATTCCCATGGCCGTCAGCCTGCTTCTCCTTGAGGGGTAATCTATCAGACTGATGGCTTTTCCGCCACCTATTGGCACACCATCTTATAGTATCTGTACTGGCGATGTGTCGTTACTTACGACAATTCTGCTACTGGCACCACTGCCTTCACTTATGGCGGGGTGTTTTCTGCAGGAACCCTTGCCGTTTACCTCCGCCGCCCTAGGCACCTTTGCCGCTGACGGCGTTCCCGTTACTGGCGACTGAGCTAGTACTAGTCTATAACAGTGGTTGCCTGTGCAGCGTCTTAGGACATATAGAACGCTGGTGGCAATGCTGTTACACCTAGCCCTGCCAGTACTTGTGGCAACGCCGTTACTTCTAGGGTACTTGCCTTTGGCAGTGCCAGTACCTACCGGCTTTGTCACCAACTATCAACCCATTTTACTCTTCTATGATACCTGTACCGGTGATACCGCGCTGCTTTCGGCAGTGCCTTCACCTTTGGCAATTTGTTTCCTGCAGAAATCCTTGCTCGTTATCTCTGCCGCCCTTAGTCATTATTGCCTCCAACGGCATTGTTATTACTGGTGGTGGGGTTGGTACTAGTCTATGGGAGTGGATGTCTGTACCAGTGCCTTAGGGCACATAGGACGTTGGCAGCAATACTGTTAACCCCCTGGTGCTGCCAGTACTTCTGCCAAGGCTGGTACCTATAAGACACATGCCTTTCTGTCCTTTTTATCTTAGACCATCTTACCCAAACTAAGATGGGTTCTCTACTGACTGTAGGGGAATTCAACTACAGATTGACATATAGGCCTTACTCCTTTAACTTTTGAGGCTTCTTTATGTATGCTGGGCCTGGGGACTTCTTTTATGGAAGGTCTTCAAGGCCCTGCATGGAAATAACCACTACATATGGTTATTGGTTTCTTTCAATTTGTCCATTTCCCTATGAGGGTGTGGATTGGATGCAGGGGGATAACCCTATACGCTAGTTCCCAATTCCGTGTCTTCCCTCATTGAGCTTATCAACCTGTGGTTATAGCCCTTGAGTCGCTATAGACTCTTGCTTATTAATCAGTGCTTCGATTGCTTAAACTATTAAGTTTACCAGTACCGTTGCCTTCTAATAGGCCCTTTCTCTGCGGAGATATGGGAGCAACCGTTCTTTTCATGAGCACTCCCCACGCCCCCGCCCTTTGGGCTTATAGCAACAGACTTTAAGGAGGCTATTTTTTTCCAATCAATAGGGGAATGGACATTTCATATCTTATCTCCGCCTTTCTCACCAACGGCAATTACACACAATTTGGGGATTCCTATTCCTTCAATGGTCAACATGAAGTATTAATAACCTATTTCCTTCAGCTTTTGGTGACTGTTAGAAGACCTAGTACTCATTTAAACCCTTTTCTCCTTACAGACGGTGCCTATGACGGAGATGCATGTGAATTGTTGGAGGATGAAGGGTCCAGTCTTTTACTGCGACCATCAGGATTGCAGTATTTGTAAGGACGTACTCCACTCCGGATGGGTATTAAAGGATACCTCCGATGACAACCGCGTGTTCTCCCGCGGTCCTTTCTCAACTGTGTAAGAGGGTTCGAGAAGACGGTAGAGTTTGATGAAGAACCCTTTCCTTCCATGGATGACTCTTACTGCCAGAGGTGGATGAGGTAAGTCAGGGGATCATCAAGGATTCAGTGGTGTCTACCACTTTAGCCACCATTACGTCAGTGGCCTACCTGTCTACTGTGCCGATAAATTTTTCCGTAACAGGGGCTGTTCCTGCCTTTTTCCCCCCAAGATCTTCTGCTGGGCTCATGGAACCCCTTAGTTCCCGAGTCCCTCGGGTACTACAATAGATCTGGTACTTATGGCTAACATGAAAGCCTTCATGGAGGAGAACTAGTATTTCCCGCTGAGGAGGTTCAAGGCCTCATGTGAAGAGATCCAGGCCTTGAAGAAGCAAGAGGAGTCGACCAAGGATAAGGTCTTGCCCTCTTAGCTACCTTATTGCGAGCCGCAAAATCCTTGGAGGTAAGTCGGGCACGCCGTACTCTCCGAGGGCATCCTCCACATTGATGCCTACCCCTTTTGCTATGTGACACTAACTGAGGGAGTTTTGTTGAGGGATGTTACCATCCCAAAGAATCAATCCTCCTGAAACACACAAGGGCCCGACACCAGGCAGTGAAAGAGATGAAGACAACGGGGTGTATCAATACACAGATTGTCGCCTTCGGTAAGAGGTTATTCACCTCCGTGGATCCGGACAATATGGTCTTTCCCTTTGCCACAATGAGCTACGCGGCAGTGGAGAAAGACATCCGTGAGGGTAAGCCTCTCCCAGCTTTGGAAGAGTACAATCCAGTCTCATTAGTCTTACCACATGATGGCGTCCACTGGACCAATGCCCAGTTTACTTTTGCTGATGGTAAACTGGATAAGGATATAGCCGCCAATTTCATGAGAAGCTACCCAGGATTCCCGAACACCTTTTTAAGGCTGAGTCGTAGGCCAGAGAAAGGTTGTAAGCATCGATGTCTTTATAGTGCTTCATGGGAATGAAATGATCGTGAATTTTGCAGATGCCTCAGTCTTTTACTTGCTGGTGAAATCTCATCTCGCCACATTTATGAAGAACTTTTATGCTTCTTTTCAGGGCCGTCAAGCCTGTAGAGTGCATGTACTTGCCACAGCTACCATCCACCACGAGCGAAATGTTCTATCACCTCTATTGTCTGGGGAAAAGAACTGTTTCTTTAAAGGGTGTGAAGGAAGTTACGGATAAGGCTATCACAGAGCACAAGAGCCTTTTCCTGAAGTGCGGGATCTTATTGAAGAGTAAGTTCACCCCTGGGAGAGCCCCACAACTCAAGAAGTCTTGCAAACTGACCTATCATCGGAAGTCGTTTGCTCCTCCCCATGCTGCCATCCCTCTGACTGTCTACGCTGTGCCCTAACAAGTGGTGTCACATTCCCCGGCCTTCAACCCTGTGTCTGAGTAAGAGTTGTCTTCCAAGGCCGTCCTGACAATGGAGGCGGGTCCAGGAGTCGTGAACATCGAAACGGCTGTGGAGGATTAGGTTTACTTCCTCAACACAAATAATGAGGGTCTCCCGGTAAAAGTAGATTTTTCCACAAAGAAACACATTTTCTGGACCAATATATATAAGACCTTCTGAAGAGAAGAGTTATCCATTGCATGAGATCTATGAGATTTCACGGTAGTCTATTTTGCGTGCCAAAGGTTTTGAGGGTACCTCGAACTATTCTAGTCTTGTCCCATCCCAATCGGTTTGTTCAGTGCAAGAGTTCCCGGATGTTGACTTTTTCGCAAATACAGACCTTATCACCCCTGGAGGCTTTCACTGTCTTTATAGATCTTACCGACATATTTTGATATCTTTCGATAGGTTGACGCATCTCCCCCTACATTGATTTCAGCCTGTAGAGAAAGGGCTACGTATGCAGAGCAATGCCATTCGTGCTCAACATAGCTCAGAGGATTTTCAAGAATTTTACCGACGCCGTCGTATAACAACTTCGGGAGAAAGGCCTTCAATTAGAGGCGTGCCTAGACGACTGGCTAGTGTGGATTCCCTCAACACTGAGTGCTCGGAAGCAGCCACTCGAGTTGTAGGGTTCCTCCAGTCCCATGGATTTCGGATCAACTTCAAGAAATCAAGACTGGCTCCAGCTCAACATTTTCAGTGGTTGGAAATTTGTTGGAATCTTAAAGTCCCACTCCCTAGCTATTCCTCCCTCAAAGAAAAAGGAAATAAAGATGTCCCTCAGGTCCCTGATCAAGTCGGTGATGATCAACAGGTGACACCAAGAGGGGGTTCTGGGATCATTACAATTCACCTCGGTAAAGAACCCTGTCCTCCAAGTACGACTCAAAGATGCAAGCAGAGTTTGGGAAGGGAGAGCCTCCAGAGCTCTTCGTGATCATTAGAAACAGACTCTGGTTTTACTGCACAAGCAATTTAGACCGTGGTCCACTGCCAAAAGTCTTTCACAGACGGTGCCGCTGCGCTTTCCTCCTCCAGTATTGACACTTTGTCAAGACGCCTCGTTGGATAGTTGGTGGGTCATAACCCACTCAAGAAAGTGCAAGGAAGTTGGTGTCAGAAATATCAAATATTCCACATCAATGATCTGGAGTCTATGGCAGTCTTCTTGTCCCTCAATAAATTATACATGAAGGATAACATTCATATCCGTCCAGATATCGACAACAGCAGGATAGTCCATTGCATCAACAGACAACGGTCGAGGTCTCCTCAAATAAACCACGTAATGATAGCCGTCTTTACGTTGGCTCAGAAGAATGATTGGCTCTTGTCAACATCCCACCTTCAGGGAGATGAAGTCCCTGGCCTTAGAGTGGATCTGTTTGCGAAGAGTCTCAACAAGATACTTCCCTGCTTGGTAGTACCGAACGTGGATCAAGCAGCAGTGGGCATTGATGCGATGTCCCTGGATCAGAATCGTTGGACGAAGATCTTCCTTTTTCCATTGATCAACCTCCTCATGAAGGTTCTAGACAAGCTTCAATCTTTCATAGGGACGGCAGCTCTAGTGGCCCCTCTGTGGCCAAAGAGCAACTGGTTTCCCAAGGTCACAGACTTGAAACCCAAGTTGTTGCCATGACCAACCCGATTCTGTCCCAGGAGGAACAGCAGAAGATTGTTTACGCTTCATCATGTAGAACGAACAACCATCATCTCATGATTTTTCACCCTAGCCCTGGGAAAGAAATCCAACTTCAACGTTATAAGTGGGTATTTGCTGAAACTATGAGTCGTCTAACACCATGACTCAGTATGAAACGTCATAGAAGTATTGAGTCGAATATGTCAAAGACAAAGATCCACGGTTGATTACTATGGATTTTTGTTTAGGTTTCCTGCTTTCTTAGCGCATTTAAGGTCTAGCTTCCTCTACGATATCGTCGTACAATTCGGGCCTCACAAGACCTATACTATACACCTTTGATGTCGACTTTAACTCGGATCTCTTCAACACTGAAGGCTTGTGCAAGTCTGCGGCCGCTGGCTCCACCAAAGCCTATCTCTTGGTCTTTGGACAAAGTATGGCAATTCTCTTCAGACATAGAAAATCATAGAGTCTTCGTTTTGATTTTGGTGGCTTCCGGTGCTGGAATTAGTTACATTGTGGCGCTTTCTAGAGACGAGGACCATATTCAATTGGTGGAGAATGGTAATGTTAATTTATACCCTGATCCCGCTTTTCAAGCTAAGAATGAACTTCCCTCTACACGTTGGGGTCTATGGAAAATGGTTCCCCTACCAGGTGATCAATCCCTGTGTCCAGTGCAGAGTTCAAAAAGATTATTTAATAGGAAAAGTGCAGTTAAAGGGTGGTCTATTCCTTCAAAAAGAAAAAAAAACTGCGTTATGACTTGTCTGTGACACAGTTAAGAGCAATAATTACTTATTTTATTCAAAGAGCGGACCTGGCTAGTATGCCACCAAGTCACAACCCTAGGGAAGGGGTTTCTTCCTTGAACTTTTTCCAGTATGTCCTTTGAGGGACTGTAGGCATATACTGGTTGAAAGTCAACTTGGGTTTTCTTCGGGCATTATCTCAAGCAATTGGAGGAGATACACCATTTTGTGGTGGCTGCGGGAAGTGTTATCAAACCCGCTACAACGGCTTAGCTCACAATGCGTCCTAGGGCATTCTTCCGGCTTGTTATTAGCAGTGAGTAAACAGTTAGCTTTTGCTTCAAGGAAAATAGAAAAAATGCATTTAATCATTTCCTTTTCAGGTTCGCATGTGTCTTTCCGACGCTATGTTTCTTCCTTCAGTGCTGCAGCCTAACTATCTAAATGGTAATTAAACTATATCTCATTGGGATTGGGTGATTACCCCAATTTTGTACAGGCGTTGTGAAGGATTAATTTTTGGTTTTATTTTTATTTATTTTCTGTTTGCCAAATCGAGAGAGAGAGAGAGAGAGAGAGAGAGAGAGAGAGAGAGAGAGAGAGAGAGAGAGAGAGAGAGAGGGGTAGTGTATTGTTAGTTTGTTTTGAGAAAGACTGCTGGTATGGATGAGATTGTTTGTTTATGTTTTAGTTAGGTTAGGACAGTGGTGCATGTCTTGGGTAAATGCTTATGTTGATTTGACTGCAGGGATATCGCATAAGATCAGAGGACGTATTCTTGACACGTCACATAGCTATCTTCGCCCCGAACAGTATTACTGCTTCGAGGGGGAATAGTGACAAGAATCTGAAACGAGAATGAAAAGAGAGCCGCTCATAAGTCATCTCTCCTATTCCGTTTCCAGTGTGTATCTTATGAAGGCGGTGGCGCCCTCTTCATTCCCTTGTGTTCTCTCGTTATTTTGGATTTAATTAAACTTTTTGATGACTTCTCCGGCCTCTTCTGCCTCTGGATAGTTGAGTAATATCTTTACTATGTATAAATGTAAGCTCTTGTCGTTTTGAATTGAATCAAAAGTGATTTTAACGTAAAAAAGAGCTGTTGCCTACCGGAAGCATCCTGGATGCTGTCGCTCACTCTTATGGGTCCGTTAGTTAGCAAGAGCGACGTTCCCGGTTTGTTACGCTTTAATAATTTTGCTATTTAGCTACTCTAGAAATGCTTATATTGTTCGGTCAGTGTTAGCTCGGGGATTTCGACACGGTCGAGGTACCGATCCTACCTTTCGCGAGGCTCGTAGCCTAGACGTCTGGCATTAGTACTTTCATGCATGGTATAAGTTTTTCCGAGTGTTATTTTATTGAAACTATCGGCAATTATTTCATGCATGTGAGATTTTGTTGAATGTATTTTCCAAGATGGTATACGAGAGAGTTTCGGTGATTTAGGTATCGATTCTCACCTTACCTAGCTAATATTCTAGGTACAGTAGTATACTTTCGTACATCCCCGATTGTTCTTTTCTCCTCCAGAGGCCAAGTTCAATCCCTCTCTCCCTCTGAAAGCCCTTGGCTTATCCTAGTGGTTCTACCTGTATATTAATCCAGGTATTGCTATCCTAAGATATTTGTGACCTGTCCTGATAACCAGAGTGACTGGTTTTTGGGTTTGGGCAGAATTTCAGAGTTTTTAGTCTGTGGTCTGCTTCTTCCTAGCATGGAGAATGAGTCTCCTTTGCTAGGTTAGGGGCGGACACAGGAAGCTTTGCTTCCCTAGTCCATGTCGGAAGGATTCTGATGATTCCTTCCTCTATTGGCCTAGCACACTGTCCTGTGTCGTTTTTTCTCGGGCTGGAGAATGAGTTTCTCGGTTGCCCGACGAAATAACTTCACATACCTTGGTTCTGGTTGGGAGGAGGATAGCAAGCATTGCCAATCTTCCTCCCTAATAGACAACTCTTGGTTAGGATGAGATCCCTAACTGCTGAGTGTGTCTCTTGCTAGAACGAAGTCTTCAGGACCCCTATCCCTTCCCACCCTCTCTTTCTTTTATTTTCTTGGCCATAGTCCTTCTTCCGTACCTAGCATAGGTTAGGAGTGAGGACCTGCTCAGCTCTTTGCCGCCTGGCATTACGTGCCGGCCGGCAGGGACCCACTTTTTTCTTTGCAAAGTGAACCCCAGACCTCCCTTGGTCTCTCTTCCATGTCTGCCAGTAGAGCCCGGCAGTCTGTGGATTCTTTGGAAGCCTGAATGTTACATTCTCCCCTTCCATAAGTTCACTCTTTCTGGATGGAAGGTCGTATGGCATGCCGCCCTTTAACCTTACACCCATACTTTTTCTCTGACTATTGTGTTGCACCCCTTTCCCGGCCGCCGGCTTGACAGCCGACAGCCGGGTAGGTAGAGGTTCTCTGATTCTTGGCTACTGTTGGCGGCATGGTTTTATTAACTTTGCCGGCCGGCAGTGGAATCACAGCCCGAATTCGCTGGCCGCTACGATTAGCGGCCGGCAGCTGGGTTTTAGTGTTTTCAGCCGTCGGCTGGCAATGATTGCCAGCCGGCACATAGTCACGAATCGGAGGGCGGCCGCCTATTAGTTAAAGATAGTATATCTTTGATCTATACAGGGGTAGTTGCCGGCCGGCACAATAGCATGCGATGTACAGTAGTTGCTATGTTCGTAGTGTAGTACACACTGCATTAGTAGAAACTGCTGTACAGAGTTTGTGATAACACTAAAGTTCTTCATCATACTTAATGTTATCTTGTACAGCCTTTTGTTGAGACCGTACTTTATATAGAAAGTGAGTTCTTTCTGTATTCTTTCAATCCCGTATATGAAAACTACACATTAAATTTCCGGTTAGGAAATTACATAAGGTATTCTAGTATAGAATTAACCTTAGTTTTATTATTTCGGGAGGTTACAGCAATTGACTGAACAGGAAATACAAGTATGTGTCTTTCCTTCTTCCTTTTATAGCTTTTCTATATAAGCTAAATGTTTCAATATAAGTGAAAAGCCTTCACTTGATACTCATGGATTTTTCTTCTCTTTAAAGGAGGACCATCCGAAGTGCGGGAGTGTGTTCTGTAATGTCCGCAGTAAGTACTTCTTTGGACATCAATATTGTAGGAGGCACGAAGCATGCGCAGCCTCCAGAGATCATCTCTGGCATTGGGACCCTCAGGTTTGGACAGTATGTTCTAACCTGATTACTGAGGCTTTTGACGACCCCAAGTCGACGGAGTCAAGGGATACTGCCAGGGAAAAGTTGTGATCCTGGGTGAGGGGTTTTCAGAAAAACACCTCAGGCCCCTACCTTCCAAATGAGAAGATGAGAGCCTACCTTTTCCTCAAAGCATCGGCTGATGCAATCATCCCCCAGCCCCAGGTGGAGATACCAACTACCCAGAATCCGGTGGATTCTGAAGTCTCGGCCGCCCTTCAAGACATCCAATTGGACGATAGGATGTCGGAGGTGTCGGATTCTACAGAGATTGACCTTCTAGGAGAAGGTCAAGAGGAGGAGCTGTGCCAGACTCCTCAAGTAAAAAAGGAAGAAATCGATGAGGCGTCGGTTACATCGGTTCCGGACCCAGAACCTGTTCTCTGTACTTCGTCTGCTATCCCAGATGACCTGGGAAGGACTCTTTCTTCTATTGTTGAGATGATCCAACAAATTCTGAAGAAGAATGATGAGAAAGAGGTTGCAATGAAACTGGAGATATGTAGACTTGCAGCATCACGTGGGCCCCAGAAGCAACTCAACGTGAAGGATCTTCCTTTGTGTTCGGATACCATTCCTTGGAGGTATGCCGAACATATGCCAATGACAATCAGGAAGATCGTTATATCTGAAAAGTTGGGAGCAATTCCCCTGGAATAGGTGGAATTTTGGCCCAATAAGGATTCCTACCCGGTCTGTTATGTCCGCCTTATGAAGGAGCCAGCCTCAAAGGAGGAGACTGAGCCGAAGGAGGTCATAGTTTTGGATCATAGTAAAGCTCAGGCGTTACTATCAAGCTCGATGAAAGAGAGGGGCTTCACGAACTTAAAGTTGCCAGCCTTGAGTAAGAAGCTTCCCTCTTTTGTGGCCTCTCCTACCAGAGCCTTTCCCTTCATGAAAAAGGGATATAAGGCAGCCTTAAAGGCGGTGGAGGCAGGGAAACCATGCCCCTCCTTGGAGGAGTGCAAGCCGTTATTTCTGACCTTGCCCTTTGACCAAGAAGACTGGAAGGACGTACACCTTGCCTTCTCAGTCGGGAAGCTGGAAGCTGATATTGGTGAACGTCAGTTCGGTAAGGAACTCCCTAAGCTGTCGGAGTTTCTCTTGCGCAGGGAGCAAGAGACAAAGGATAGACTTGCGGCATCAATGTCGTTGCAAACGACATTAGAAACAATGGCAAGTGACCCCAAGAACCAGGACATGTTCATGGTGGTGGCCAGAACTCATCTGGCCATGGTTACAAAGAATCTCTATAGCTTCAATAAAGCTAGGAGAGCCTATAGAGAGTTCGTGTTCACCTCGGCTGCGGTGAGGCACGACCCGAGGAAACTGATATCCGCTTGTATCTGGGGTAAAGACCTCTTTCCCAATGATGTGGTTAAAGAGGTAGTAGACAAGACCGCCACAGAGAAATAGGAACCTTCTCAAAAAGTGGGGCTTAGATCTTGAGAGGAAGTCTTCTCAGAATAAGGGTCCCCAACCCAAGAGGAAGACAAAAAGGCCTAGGCCATCTTCTCGGCCGGCTATACCTTACCGATACATTCAACAGCAACAACTTCCTGTGACCGCGGTGCCTCAGATGATGGCACAACCTCCAACCACGTACCAACTGGTACCTCAACAAGTGGTGACTCAGTCACCAGTTTTTAACCCAGTCTTCGAAAGGCAGACTTCTTCCTTTCGTTCGAGAGCTAGAGGAACAGCCAGAGGTTCTTCTAGACGCCCTTCAAGAGGAAGGGGATTCAGGGGAGGATGCAGTCAAGGAGGCAAGGCCTCAGGTCCGCAACAGCAGAAGTGAGATGCTTCCTGTAGGAGGGAGGCTACAGCTATTCAGGGATCGCTGGACCTTCAATCCCTGGGCCCACAGCCTAATAAAGAATGGACTAGGTTGGAGTTGGAGCAGCCTTCCACCTCAATTTCCTCAGTTCTCCCAACACTCAACCCCCGTTTTGGAAGAATACGTCCAAGATCTCTTAGACAAAAGAGTGATTCGGAAAGTTAACTCCGTCAAATTTCAAGGGAGGCTGTTTTGTGTTCAAAAGAAGGACTCAGATAAACTCAGAGTCATTCTTGACTTGTCGCCACTCAACAAGTTCCTAATGAACTATAAGTTCAGAATACTCACACTTCAACACATAAGGACCATACTACCCAAGGGGGCATATATTGTCTCTATAGACTTGTCTGACGCTTATTAGCATGTTCCAATTAATCGCCACCTCTCCTCCTACCTAGGCCTTAAGTTACATAGAAAACTTTACGCCTTCAGAGCCATGCCTTTCGGTCTAAACATAGCCCCAAGGATTTTCACAAAGCTCGCAAACGCAGCCGTCCGTCAATTACGCCTAAAGGGGGTCCAAGTAGTAGCCTACTTGGACGACTGGCTGGTATGGGCAGCATCCAGGACAGAATGCATGCAAGCTTCTAAGACAGTGATCCAGTTCCTGGAACATCTGGGATTCAAGATCAATATAAAAAAGTCTCGACTTTCTCCAGCTCAAAAATATCAGTGGTTGGGAATCCATTGGAATTTGGAGTCACATCGACTTTCCATTCCTGGGAAGAAGAGGAAGGAAATAGCAGGAACTGTCAAGAGACTGCTGAAATCCAAACGGATATCAAGACGCGAACAGGAGAGAGTGCTGGGCTCTCTACAGTTTGCTTCAATAATAGATCTAGTGCTAAGAGCACAGCTAAAGGATGCAACAGGAGCCTGGAGGAATTACGCATCAAACGCGCGAAGAGATCTAATAAGACCTCTACCGACTCGACTGCGATCGCTTCTCAAGCCGTGGTCCAATGCCAAGCAACTGAAGAAATCAATACTTCTTCAACCTCCTCCCCCGTCAGTAGCTATCCACACAGACGCTTCAAAGGAAGGGTGGGGGGGGGGGTCACTCTCATCAGAAGAGAGTCCAAGGAGCTTGGTCCAATCTCATCAAGTCATTTCACATCAACTTTCTAGAAGCCATGGCAGTGCTTCTGGCTTTAAAGAAGGTATCTCCTCGCCACTCGACCCACATAAGACTGGTTCTAGACAGCGAGGTGATAGTGAGATGCCTGAATCGACAAGGGTCGAGGTCACCTCAAATCAACCAAGTGATGTTGGCCATTTTTCGTTTGGCAGAAAGGAAAAAATGGCACCTGTCAGCAGTTCACATTCAAGGGTTCCACAATGTGACAGCGGACGCTCTATCCAGGTTTACACCAACAGAGTCAGAATGGTCCCTTGACGCAGAATCGTTCTCCATCTCAAGTCAAGTCCTGGAGCTGCAGATAGACCTCTTTGCGACGAAAGACAACTAGAAAATGGATCGTTTTGTGTCCCCATACGGGGATCCGCTAGCGGAGGCAGTGGACGCTATGTCCCTACACTGGAACAGATGGTCCGGTATTTATCTGTTTCCTCCACACAACCTCCTTTTGAAGGTCCTTGACAAGCTGAGATCCTTCAAAGGGAAGGCGGCAATAGTGGCCCACAAGTGGCCAAATAGCGTGTGGTTCCCTCTGGCATTGGAACTACGCCTAAAATTTGTTCCGCTACCAGATCCATCCCTGTCTCAGCGAGTACAGAAGTCGAGTGTCTTCGCTTCATTACAGAAAACCAGAAACCTATATCTCATGATTTTCTCTCCCTAGTTTCTTTCCAAGAACATGCTACCCACCATCAGGCGGGGTCCCTAGAGAATCTACCCTCTGAAGGAAGATGTATCTTTAAGTCCAGTGGGGTGCCTAAAGGTCTATCTACATAGAACTTCAGACTTTATGGGAGGACAGCTGTTCTGATGAGAAACCTCGGGCTCAAGGTTTTCTATTACTAAGGGCGAAACTCACCTGTGTTATTCGCGAATCGGGTCCTGACAGTACACCCGCTAGTCATGATCCGAGAGGAGTTGCTTCTTCCATAAAATTTCCTAATTCACATGGACCTTGAACATCTTTGTTCGTTCACCAGCTGGTGGTCATCCAAGGTGTTCTTTATGCACTATGCAAAGCAAGTGGAGCAACTCAAGTAATCTGTGGTAGCAACAGATAGAATCCTTTAACCTTCTGTTTTAACTCTGCAAGGAACAGTTTAATTAATTTGGGACAATTAATTAAGAGGGTGGGTGTGTAGTCACTATGTGTACTACACACTAAGCGATAGGCCACAAAAGTGTCCTTACGAACTGTTCCATTGAGGTTGGTGAACTATAGCATAATACGGACACTTGTGCCAGGCGTTCCTTACGCTAGTGTGATTAAACAGTATACAAACTGTAGCATTATTACTGTGACAAGTCTGTTTCATGGTAGATGAAACGTTATTTTCTGTTGACTGTTTTCTTTGTGCTTTAATAGATATCATCCACTTTTTAAAATTTTTTTATAAAGGTAGATCTGATATGCATGTTAATAAAATTTTAATAAACTAGTTCATAGTGAACCCTGCGTTTTATTCGCCCACACTCATTTTTATTAGATATGTACTGACATTAAGATTAAAATATGAATATTTTTTTCATGGTATGTCTTTTAAGATTGTTCCCTGATTTAAGCAAAGTCCACTCTCCTTAACCCTTCTTTAGGAAGGGTTGAGGTGGTACCCTAACGGGAGAGTGGCAGAGATGCAAATTTGTTCCTATGCGGATATAACCTTTATCCGATAGTTATTAAGAGTGGTCACCTTGGGGAAGGTGTCACAAATTCATTCTGACTTTGGCGACTCTTAGACAAACTTTGCTTTATACTGTATAGGGCGAGACCACTATACAAGCTTGTCATTTTGTTATCCATAGGTAATTATGTACTCGTCGAGACTTTTCCAGAGTCTAGTATGACTCATCCCTGTAGGGGGCAGGAAGCACTAACATAGTTCATGCTTAGATGAAATGATGTATGACGGTAACATCATAGGTGTCTAGGTCTAGACGGACCAGGAAAATTCTTTTTTGAGAGTACGGCACTGATTGGGAATCCACAGATACAGTAATGCTCTGGTAAACTTCCATCAGGACGACATGGCCTGAGCCCAAAAAAAGGATTTTGAGCAAAGTGAAAAATCTATTTTTGGGTGAGGTAGCCATGTCGTCCTGATGGACCCGCCCTTCCTTTTATTGTAAAAGGGCTTATTGACCCTTCCCTATAACACAGTATCTGTACCACCTCGTATATCACTACAAGGAATAAAGAGGGCGCCACCGCCTTCATCAGATACACACTGGAAACGGAATAGGAGAGATGTCTTATGAGCGGCTCTCTTTTCATTCTCGTTTCAAATTATTGTCACTATTCTCCCTCGAAGCGGTAATACTGTTCGGGGCAAAGATAGCTATGTGACGTGTCAAGAATACGTCCTCTGATCTTATGCGATATCCCTGTGAGATTATTTAGGGATATTCGCTCCAGGAGTTAGAATTGTGGATACTTTAAGGTAAAATTCTCTGGGAATATCACTGTAGTCAAATATACCCTAGAAAGCTACCTAATACGAACTTCCATCAGGACGACATGGCTACCTCACCCAAAAATAGATTTTTTGCTTTGCTCAAAATCCATTTATTATATTATCTCGACCAGTGTTGATTTATTTTCTGAGTAAGTAGAGTTTAGTTTATATTTGCTTTTTGTGATTGTAAATGATAGGAACAGTTTATTATTCATCTTTGATTACATTGCGATAGTTTAGTTAGCTAGGAGAGTTTGTGTTTTGTTTTTGTTTTTCTTGCAGGCCTTAATTTCTCCTTTGGAGAGAATTTTCATGTGAATTGGATTGTTGACGACCTGGCTTGTGATAAAGAACTGGATATGATCACTTAGAATTATATAACTGTTGATGACCCGGACTGTATGAACTTTCGATTGTTGTTGTTGATGATAATGATGATTATGATGATGATAACTACTAACCCAATCAGGGAGTCAGTTGTGGCAAATTGCCCCACAGTGTGGTGTGTTACCCACACAGCTGATAACTACTACCCTAATCATGGAGGCCGTTGTGGCAAATTGCCACAGAGTGTAGTGTGTTACCCACAGAGCTGTAGTAGTTTGCCGTAAAGGACAGTTCGGCTTTCTGTGGACGACAGTTTTGGGGTCAACATAATCTATATATATATATATATATATATATATATATATATATATATATATATATATATATATATATATATATATATATATATACTTATTACTTATTGGTTGTGGTCTATTTTAGTTTTAACTTTTGTTAGGTTGTATTTGATTGTGGAAGGGTTTTGTTATACATTTTAGTTTTAAGGAATATAGTATTAAGGTTATGTTTTGTTTTTATGTCCTTTTTTTTCCAAGAGTCCCACTGCTGATAACGTAAGGGGAAAGTTTGTGTTGAGGAGATTATTGTCATTTAGAGTGATTCAAGGGTGTTGGGGTTGTTCTTGCAACATCCCGCCACAACAACAAACACCTATCTTCAAAATCATTTTATGGCTGAGAAGAAGAGACAAATTGAAGCTGCCAGTCCTCCCTGCTTGTGACGAAAAGAAGCCCACACTGCATGCAGCTTGCCTTAGTTCAATAAGAACATAAAATTTTTTGAGAAGACTTCTGATTGGCCATATTGATGCCCCCCTTTCTGTGACGTCTTTGAGTCCAGTCATGGTGCCCGTTTCATCTGAACCTTAAGCCGCCCTTCTGCAATGTTCTTAAGGTTGAAGTCTCTGTACCAGTATCGTGTCAGCAGCTGCAGAAAACTATTCTTCAAGTATTTCTACCTCTCTGACTGTTCCCCTTTTCTATTGGTATTTTGATTGATTTCATTTGTCTTGTGGAGTAAACGAATTGGTAATATTCATTTTCTTTACGTAAGTTTATAAATAAACGGTGTATTTTTTTGTGGGTCTCTTTTTGTATTCATTTTAAATATTTCAAGTGTTGTTGTTGGAAACCTTTATTTTAATTACTCTGAGAGCCTGTGTCGATGGTAAAATCGTAATAGTTGGAGCCCTAACAGGATTTTCGACGACATAACTAATTGAAACCCGGAGAATATAGAAAGAAACAGAATGAGTAAGATTACAAAAGGTTTGATAGCTTCAGTAAAACTTCTTGGTCAAGATGGCGTTGCTCTCTGTTAGCATGTATTTAGGAGAGAACAGGAAATGTATGAGAGACATGAAAGAGCAGCTAAAAGAGAAAAAAAATTAGACACCCAGAAAAAAAATGAGAAACACCGTAGACATGATTTACAAAACGCTAATTAAAAGCAAAATCTCCATAATAGTTCACCATGTAGAAGACGAGTAAGTAATGCATCAGGTAGCAGACGGGGTAGCAATTCTTCATTGAACGATGATTCTGTTAATTCAGGTATTGGTGCAGTGTTGACATTAATTCCAAAATTTGATGACGAAGATGCAACAAAATATTTCATGTGCTTTTTAAAGTTAATGAACAGAGTACGTTGTGTCCCCAAAAAGTGGACTTTTCATTCACTATCAGTTTTGAGTGGTAGGGCACTTTCTGTGTATAGTTGTATGATCTGATGATGAAAGTGAGGAATTTGATACAAATAAAGAAACTATTTTTAGTGCATACAGGTTAGTAACAGAGGCGTACCGTAAGAGATTTAGAAGTTTGAAAAAGGATAAGTGTAACACGTATGTGGAATACGGAAAGAAGTTAGAAAGATCATTTTATGAATTTTTAACTTCTGGTGAAGTAGATACTTTTGAGGATCTCAAGAACTTCGTTTTGTTAGAAAACTTCAAAGATAACATATCTCCAGACATTAAGCTATATATAGAAGACAGGCGTGTAAAGTCCTTTACAGATGCAACAAAGTTGGTTAATGAGAAGTGTTACTCACAGTTTAAATGATATTCAAAAGAAAAATAATTCCTCTTCTAGGAAGAGGCAACATAGTAACAGTAGTTTTAGCAAGAATAATACAGATAGATATGATTATCATTATTATTGTTTTACATATGGAAAACCAAGTCTTACTCCCAAGTTTTGTAAAAGTGAATAAGAAGGTAGTAGTTCAGAGATAATCTGTTATCAATGTAATGAGAAAGGGCACATAGCAAGGAATTGTATAGTATAAGATAACAATGTCAAGGAACCAGTGTCTCTAGTCAATAATCTTTCGTCAAGCAGAAAAGACATTATGAAATCAAACTAGGAAATTTTACGGATATCTTTGTCCAAAGGTGTAGTTTCTTCGCTTGAATGAGGGAATTTGAGAGAAGCTGTCAAGCTTGGCGACACCAGAGTAGCTGTTTCCCTTTTTAGGAAAGAGAATATACCAGCAAGGGCAAAAATCAGTGTGAAAGAGAATGTTATGTTAGGTGGGTTTCCGAATACTTGCGTTGTTTGTCCTTTGTTCAAGCTGTACTTAAAAAGCCAGGGAGAGTCCTTAGATATAAAACCATTAGTTTTAGACTATTTGCCCATTGACGGCCTTGACATTATTTTCCGTAACGATTTAACTACATCCAAATGGTTGAATCCAATTTTGAGTGAGGTTCAAGTGTCTGAAACAATAGACACTAGGTTACGTTTAGAGACAGATATAGACTAGGTTCATAGTTTGT
The DNA here is from genome assembly GCF_036898095.1 of Palaemon carinicauda. Taxonomy (NCBI): domain Eukaryota; kingdom Metazoa; phylum Arthropoda; class Malacostraca; order Decapoda; family Palaemonidae; genus Palaemon; species Palaemon carinicauda. The sequence continues at coordinate 38,275,113 of NC_090767.1, forward strand.
TAAAGTATTCGAACATGTATGATGGAGGTGGTGAGGTTGATCTTAGCAAGTGTGGGGCTGAGATAACAGACTCCATCGGTGTTGTCAGTGTTTGACAAATTGATGAGGTAGCTGTCGAAAGTAGTGACGTAGATGTAGTCGATGTAGAGGATTCAAGTAATAGTTCCTGCAATGGTTTAGTCACTAACATTCAGAATTTAGAGAATATCAAGAAACATTTAAGGAAAGCTTAAAAATAACAATAGAAAACGAGAGCAACAGCAAAGGGGAAACTAAAAGGAGGTACGATTTTAAGGCAAAGGAGAGAAATTTCCTTATATGAGATTAATTTAGAAAGAAGGTCCCTTATTATCTTATAAGCTTGGAGTTCCTTCTCGTACTTTTTTTAAAAAAATGGGCAATTTGAATTACCTAACTGATATGGGTAGACTTAGAGGTATGTGGCTGCACATAAACTTGCTAAAGAAATTCAACGAACGCCCACTACCCGTAATAACTGTGTCAAAGTCAGTAATTAGTTTTGAGTAAAACTCTGATATGCTAAAGATTCTCAAGTCATTTAACTCTAGCTTAGAAGAAGAACTAAGTGAATTATATATTGTTTTTTCTATATTATCCAGAAATTGTTAGTAATAAAGTAGGTTTAGTAAATCTTTTAGAACATGATATTGAGTTACAGGACACTAAACCCATTACACAAAGACTTTATCGTTTGATTGCAGAGAAGATAATTATGTTTGAACGGAAATTAAATATATGTTATATAAGGATTTGATAGATCCTAGCGAGAGTGAATGGTGTTCTCCGGTAGTTCTGGTGAAAAAGAAACATGAATCAGATAGGTTGTGCATTGATTTTAGAAAAGTAAACAGTGTTACTAAGGAAAGTCATTTTTCACTTTCTAAGCCCCATCTCCACCCAAGCTAGGAACAAGGATGGCCAGGCAATGGCTTCTGATAGACCTATAGGCTCCCCCAAACACACCATCCTTAATTCGTTAAAGTCATCGATATTATGGTCAAGTAATTAATATGCCATGATGTTCATATTAGCAAAGAGAAATATCAGATTGAAATAATGAAGTTTCATCAATACAATGCAGAGAAATAGCTGGGTATTATCTATAAGATGATAGGCCTAACGCCTAACACATACCAGACTTTCTTTATAAGTTCTTCGATGAATGAATAGTAAATTCACAGTTGGATATAAGTAGAAAATATGAATATATATCCCACAATAAAATATTTCAGGAAAGGTATAAGATAAATACAAAAATGTTACATTTCAAGTAGGCCATAAATGGCTATATAACAATAAAATTAGTACATTAATATGCTACTGATATCAAGAAAAACCAAACGTAAATTCAAGAAAGGTCATAAATAATTCATAAATATATATCAACTAGAAAAATATCTAAGAAAGGTTATTTATTTATATACTTCTATGTATGCATATACACACACACACACACACATATATATATATATATATATATATATATATATATATATATATATATATATATATATATATATATATATATATATATATATATATATATATATATATATATATATATATATATATATATATATATATATATATATATATATATATATCTATATATTATATATATATATATATATATATATATATATATATATATATATATATATATATATATATATATATATATATATATATATATATATATATACATATATATATATATATATATATATATATATGTATATATATATATAGATATATATACATATATATATATATATATATATATATATATTTATATATACTTATATATATATATATATATATATATATATATATATATATATATATGTCTACTATCAAGCAAATTGTTATAATATCAGACACACCCTTAATCATCACCTCAGGATACATTGTTAATGCAAAGATGTTCCTGAATAATCTGATGCAATTTTCCAGCAAAATAGAATTGTATTCTTGTATAAAGAAGATTTACATAAATTCAAAAGTTCTTTCTTCTAAAATATGAACAAAATTCACAAAAATTCAAGTTTATATTTCTATTGATGGTATATCTATCAAAGATAAACTTCAAATACTGTGGCCAGCTATCACAGTCATATAGTTCACATAACATTTGTCTGTTTATTGTACTTACCTCTTAATTCCAGTTTGATACTTAAGTGTTATCTTTAAGCTACACTATATTATTTTGTTTTTTCACTTTTTAGGATGCACTTGTTGACTGCTTGTTTATCACTTTCACTATAAATGTCCCTGCACTAAGGTTCTGATGTGCAGAGAGAGTTGATTCCATATAACTACAAACAGATAAGCTTTCAATACTATTCAGGTCTATGAGTGGCAGCAGTTCAACCTCCTATCTCCAACACACTTTATCTCTTCCGCGTGATAAGGCATTCACTCGCCTTATCAGTCTGCTCAGTGATAAATGCTACATGTACCAATAATTTTCAATTTACCCCTTCTCATAAATAGTATGCTTTGACTAAACGATTTGTGAGAAATATAAAATAATTTTAGCTCTTTTTCCATTGGTAATCGTCTTATTGAAGAGATGAGGGAGCTGTGGTCTAACCGCTATCTGTTATCTACAACCCTGCGTATATTGTCACATGTACTGTTGAGGAGGGTGAGGCATTGGGGGTGGTGGTGATGAGGTCCAGCTTCGTAATAAGAACTCTTTCAGGCAGAGCTGCTGATAAGAGGTTTATGTCATGTGACTTCTTACTGTTTGGTTAATGCTAAGCATGAGAAAGAAATCTAGAGTTGTTGGTAAGGTGAGAAATCACTGTAGACTTTGAATGTATTCAGAGTTTTGGATTACTTTTAAGATAAAGTACTTTTTTTATGAATATCTTCTTAGAGAAAGAGGGAGACTCCATGTGACTGTCTTAGGAGACCTTCAAAAGGCTATGAAGATATAACAGAAAATAATTAGAATAGTTTAAACTTTTCCTTTTTAACACATTTTAAGAATACTGTATCTTTTTTTTTTCTTTCTATCATTTGTCTGGATTACTGGTTTTCACCTGTTTTACATCAATCTGGATGACGTAAAAGTTGCAGTATTGATCAAAGTAAAATTTCAAATAATAATTCATTCTGTCAGGTAAAAAACTAGGCTTTAACTAAATTATATGAAACATGTATCAAAATTAGTTAATATAATAATAAATATAAATGAACATAAAATAATTCAATAAAAATAGTAATATCGTGTCTTACAATATATAATAGATAATAATTTGTTTACATCCATAAATGAACAAAAGCTTCCATAATATTTCATGCCTTTTTCTCTTTTTTCTTTAATTATGTAATTATGAAAATATCTTTTTTTTTGTTAAAAGATATTAAATCCTTTTATATATCACTTTATAAATATTCTTATGAGAAAAAGTAAAATGCTTACGATATAATAAAGAAAATAGTTGTTAACCAACTGAGCAAAAAAATTTGAACAAGTTAGCGATCGCTTTGCAGGCGAGTGTACATGTTAGTATATCTCAAGCCATTTTAAAGTCGCACCTGATCAACTTGTGGAGGCTCTGTTGCTGATAGCATACCAGTATTTTGCTGTTCCATGACGTCATAGAGCCTACCACCAGCTACCACCACTTTTTATTGAATATATAGTCAGTGGAACTTTGTTGATATTGAAGGCATGGTATCAAATTAAATCTTCCCTGCTATTGGAAGGTAACAAAATGAGTTGAAATTCTCTCCTGGAATCTCTCCCCAAATGCCAGGATGCTTTCCTATGTTGCATCAGTCTAGCAGAAGACCTTTGCGCACTGCTGAAACTCACTTTACCTTTTTATAAAATACTGTATTAAATATGAGTGGTAATTCATCAAATTAATCAAGGAATAAAGGAATGGGAATTTCAAAGAATTTGGGCTATATATAGACTACAAATGGAGCCTTTTTAGGGTTTCATTCTTTCACTTGCAGATTATGTTGACAAACCAGGGTTACAAAGAACACATAAATCCGCGTCTTTATTTATGATAATTATTTCTCTGTGAACAACGGAAGTGATCTCATTAAGACAACACGATGTTCAGCTTCATTGCTTGCTTTAAGACACGACACACTGGCTACAACATCTAGCATGGTTCAGGAATGTAGAAATCACAGGCTACACAATCACTCCCACTTATTGCATAACCTCTAAAACCTTTATAACGCTTCCTGAAGGTAATAATCACTGCTATATCTTTGCTCAGACCTCCTCTATGATGTTTGAAATGCTTCCAGAAGGATAACATCACTGTGTACACTACCACTGAAACTTACTGCATTACGTCTACAATGTTTAAAACAATCCCAAAAAGCTAAAATCAAAGGCTAAACCACCACGTGCACTTACTATACAGCATCTATAAGGCTTAAAACGCTTCTAGAAGGCTGAAATCACTGAGTGCATCCCCACTTGCATTGGCTAAATCTCCACTTGCATTTACTGTACATCTGTGGAGGAATATTTTTTTGTTTTTATTTGGGCTTTATTTTTTTGTTGTTTGCCAATTCTTAGCGAGAGAGAGAGAGAGAGAGAGAGAGAGAGAGAGAGAGAGAGAGAGAGAGAGAGAGAGAGAGAGAGAGAGAGAGTGTGTGTGTGTAATGATTGTTTGTTGTGAGAAAGAATGTTGGTAGAACTGAGGTTGTTTGTTTGTTTTTAGCTAAGTTAGGACAGTGGCGAATGTCTTGGGAGAGTGCTGTACTTGATTTGATTGCAGCAAGAGATAGTTGTGTGAACGTTGGATTGTTATTATTATCATTTTACCAGCGTGGAAGTGTCTATGTCACCAGCCGTAATTCCTTTTATTTTTTTTTATTTTTTTTTGCCAGCCTTGTACGTACATGAATAGCTTGATGATGAAGACCCGGACTGTACAATTATTTTTGGAATGGACCGCTGATCGAAAATTTTCAACCATTGATGACCCAGCCCGTAAAATAAGATATTCCATATGTTTGTGATGATGATAAATGATGATGATGACAGTGATGATGACCCCCACTTGAGTGACTGTTCAGTTAAGTTGATTGAAACATGAGTGTGTATTGTTCGTCACCGAACAGTGGCAAATTGCCTTATGAAGACTTGACCCTTTGTTGGGTAGAGTGTTGATATCTATAAATTTACACATATGAACATTTAACTTAATTAGTTGTTTTAGAATACTGTTATTTATTTTAGTTTTAAGTATTTTTTGGTACTGTGATTGGTTTGTCGGTCCTTAGTATTAACGTTTTGTGATTGATGTTTTTTTTTTTACTATTTGAATGTTTTTTTCGCAGTATTCAAGTGAATAATTAGGAATAAGAAATATAGTTTTCAGGGTTATTATTTGTTTGTAGGTCCTTTTTTGCTGATAACTTTAGGCGGAAGTTTGTTGTAGGACAATTGTCTGTGAGAGTGATCAAGGGTTTAGGGGTTGCCCTTATGTGTGTCCTCTTCGAGAAGCACAAATTTAGTGAGCCAACAAGTGTTGGTTTTCTTCATAGGCAACTTTCCAACAATCGAATGGGAAAGCAGAATCAGCCATAAAAAAAATACCAAAATGATAATCAGGGCAAACACAAGGGAGAGGGCATCAAAGGAGTCTCTCGCAATACTACAATCTCTGAACACCCAACTCGCGTTATCAACTAATATCCTGGGCAGCCAGCAACAATTGGGGGATTACGAAATGGCATTTTTACGGTGAAGGAACATTACCTGGTAAGGGAGAAATTCAAATGTTCACCCATGGAGAGAATTGCTGCTAGTCATTCCACCAGGGCAGTCAAACCCTTTGGAGTAGGCATCCACACGAGAGTGGAAAACAATGCATTAAAGGAATGGGACCTTACAGGGTCGTTGGTGGACTCCTTTCCACACTGGCAATAAAGAATAAAATTGGATGGCAGTGAACGTCTGTCGCTAAGAAAAAGGAGACATATTGCCTCTAATAGCGGCCTTGACCTCTCTCACAATCCGTCAACCCCCTCAATAATGCTGGAGGTCCTAGTACGCCCTAAGAAGCAGTCTAAGCGCCGTGTGTAATTCAGTGACTTTGTCATGGACAATGACAAAGTGTAGTGTTATATGCAATTCTTCCTTTCATTTTAATTGTCCATGTTTATTATTTTTCGTTACCCTGCTGGTAACACTATACCATTTCTGCATGAATAATATAATCCTGTGAATAATTGTCTGTTGCAAAATTTTTAAGGTTTTTTTTTGATGCTACAATTTTTGTTTAGTTACAAAAAAAGATGCCAGAATTCTTTTTTTCTTCCAATTGGCATATGATTACCATTTATCATCATCATCATGATCATCTCGTCCTATGCATATTGATAATAAGGGGCTCGGTTATATTTCACCAAATGTCTCTCTTGTGAGCTTTACTTCTCCGTTCATCATATTCTACTTCACGCTTCATAGGGCTCAACCATGTAGGTCTGGGTGTCCCAACTCTTCTAGTGCCTTGTGGAGCCAAGTTGGAAGATTGGTGAACCAATCTCTCTTAGGGAGTGTGAATATAATGACCTAACTATCTCCATCTGCCCCTCAACATTTTCTCATCCACATCTGGGACTTAGGAAATCTCTCTTATAGTTTCATTTCCAGTCTTGTCTTGGCATTTAACTCCTAATATCCTTCTGAGAGATTTGTTTTCAAATCCAAAATCTTTCCGATATATTTTCATTCACATACCACGGCATGTCCATACAGTAACACCAATCTCACTAAACTGATATATAGCCTGATTTTTATATGTTATTTTAGATGATTTAATTTACAAATTTCTTTTAACCTGCCCATTATCTGATTTGCTTTTTCCGATCATTCATTAAATTCTATTTTAAAGACCATCTATTAGAGATCTTAGTTCCTAAATATATAAATGATTCTACCTCAATCCTTTCTCCTTCCAATGATATTTCACCTTCTATTGCATATTCCCTTCTCATCGGCTCTGTCTTTCTTCTAATTATCTTGAGCCTAAACTCCTCTGATATTCCATGCATTCTGAGAAGCAAGCATTGCAAATCCTGTGGTGTTCTCTTAATAAGGGCAATGCCATCAGTATTCTGTAGATCAGTTAATATCCTACTACTAATCCAGTTAAATCCTTCGCTACCATCTCCAACTATTTCATGCATTACAAAATCCCTGAAGAGTATAAACAATATAAGTGACAACACTTTCCCTTGGAGTTATCCACTGTTCACTGGAGATTCATTTGATAGGACTCCACTAACATTAACTTCGAACATATTATGCTCATAAACAGACTTAATCAAATTCACATCTTTAAGAGAAACTCCGTAATAAATTAGGACTATCTACAAAAAATTAGTTTTGTTAGAAAACTTCAAAGATAACATATCTCCAGACATTAAGCTATATATAGATGATAGACGTGAAAAGTCTTTCACAGATGCAACGAAGTTGGCATATGAGAACAGTCTTACTCAGAGTTTAACAAGAGTAATACAGATAAATATGATTATCAGTATTATTGTTTCACATTTGGAAAACAAGGTCTCGCTCCCAAGTTTTGTAATAGTAAATAAGAAGGTAGTAGTTCAGAAATAGTTTGTTAATGATGTAATAAGAAAGGGCGTATAGCAAGGAATTGTATAGTAAATAAAAACAACGTCAAGAAACCAGTGTCTCTACTTAATCTTTCATCAATCAGAAATGACATTATGAAAGAAACTAGGAAATTTTACGGAGATTTTTTGTCCAAAGGTATAGTTTCTTCGCTTGAAGGAGAGGATTCAAGAGAAGCTGTCGAGCCTGGGGAGACTGGAGTACCCGTTTCCCTTTTTAGGAAAGAGAGCGTGCCAACAAGGGGCAAAAACCTGTACGAAGAGAAAGTTATCTTAGGTGTGTTTCCGGATACTTGCGTTGTTTATCCTTTGTTGGAGATGCAGTTAAAAAGTCAGGGAGTGTCCATAGATGTATAAACATTAGTTTTAGACTATTTGCCCATTGATGGCATTGTCATTATTTTCGGTAATGATATAACTACATCCAAATGGTTGAATCCAATTTTGAGTGAGGTTTTAGTGTCTGAAGTGGTAGAAACTAAGTTAGGTTACGATACAGATATAGACTACGGTCATAGTTTGTTAGAGTATTTGAATGTATGATGGAGGTGGTGAGGTTAATTTTAGCAAGTGTGGGGCTGAGATAACCGACTCCATCGGTGTTGTCAGTGTTTAACAAGTTGATGATGTAGCTGTTGAAAGTAGTGAAGTAGACGTAGTCGATACAGTGGATTCAAGTAATAGTTCCTGCAATGGTTTAACCACTAACATTCAGAATTTAGAGAATTACAAGAAAAATTTAAGGAAAGCTTAAAAATTAGCAATTGAAAACGAGAGCAACAGCCAAGGGGAAACTAAAAGTAGGTAAAATCTTAAGGCAAATGAGAGAAATTTCCGTGTTGGATAAGAAGTCTTAGTATTAATGTAGAAAAAACTCCCTCATTATTTTATAAGCTTGAAGTTCCTTTTCTTATTCTTTTAAAAAATGGGCAATTTGAATTACTTAACTGATATGGGTAGATTTAGAGCTATGTAGCTGCAAATAAACTTGCAAAAGATATAAAACGAACATCCACTACCAGTAATAACTGTGTCGCAGCGAGAAATTAGTTTTGAGATAAACTCTGATGTGCTTATGATTTTCAAGTCATTAACCTCTCTCTTAAAAGATAAACGGAGTGAATAATATGTTTTTCTTTATTGTCCAGAAATTGATAGTGATAAATTAGGTTTAACAAATCTTTTTGAACATGATATTGAGTTACAGGAACTAAACCCATTAGACAAAGTCTGTATCGTTTGATTGCAGAAAAGATAATTATGTTTGAAAGGAAATTAAGCATATGGTATTTAGAGAAATTCGAGTTTGGGAAAACCTTTACCACTTATTTAGGACATAAAGTGGATCTATGTAAAATTTGTCCTAAATGTGGGAACACAGGAGCTATCATTAATTTCCCAATCACAGCAACTAAAAGGCAGGCCATGAGATTTCTCAGGATGGTTTCATATATCCATAGATTTGTACCCATTTTTTTAGAAATAGGAGCTCCCCTAATAAATCTTTTTAAGAAGGGACGAAGTTTTGTATTTGATGAGGAATGTGTAGAAGCTTTTAATAAATTGAAGGCTGTAATGTTTCACGAGCCATTATTAATGTTACCTGATTTTAGCAAGGGATTTAATTTAGCGATCGATGCTAGTAACATTGGTATAGGAGGAGTCTTGTTACATGAAGTGAATGGGACAAAGCATCCAGTCTCATAGTATTCAAAGAAACTGAATAGAGCTCAATAAATTATTCAACTATTGAGAAGGAATTTTTTGGTTTAGTTTCAGCCTTGTAGCACTTTGAGATTGATGTACGTAGTAGTCCTGTTTTAACTGTTTATATAGATCACAATCCGTTTGTCTATCTAGAAAGATTGAGGAATAAGAATAATCGTCTCATGCGTTGGAGTTTAAAGATATAAGATTATTATCTGAAGATAATTCATACAAAAGGAAAGAATAATGTGATAGCTGAAAGTCTTTCCATAGATTTTTCAGGATAAGATTATTTTTTTTTTCACCAAAAAATATATTTTTTTTTTCCTTGAGTCTTGTGTTGAGTGAATGGAATGCTAAAGAAGAATGTTTGGCTGATGTTAAGTTGAAGCCTTATGCTGATGTTCCTCAGTTCAGGGATGAATGCGTTTTTTCATTGAAGACATTTCAAAAAATGTAAATTCAGTAGATTTTTTGTTTCTTTTCGGGGAATGTGTTATGGGTAGATACAATATTTTAAAATGATATGCTATAAAAACAAAAATATCTATCCCCATAGTTTGAGCACCGATAAAAGATTTGACTACCATATGGTTTGGGCAAACCTGTCATCACTTCACTGTCGTCAGCATTTTGAAGGTATACCAAGCTTCGACGAGAGCACCTGCAGAGATAAGGGAACTGTACTGTTTTGACTAATATGTCATCGTCTTAATCAGAGGAGTAAGCATATTTTGAGAAACCTAGCATGAGGAATATCCGTGTTTATGAAATATGTCACCATGGGTAGACCGGTGCTGCCCTTTTTTTTACATCTTAACATGTGGTCCAGATTGAATCACTAATTTTTTCTAGAAGCTTTCATGGCGTGATCGAAGTAGAGACCCAGAATTGTTAAAAAAAAAACCTTCTATGGAAATGACCACTGACTACTGTAATTAACTCTGTCAATACATGGTATATAAACTTCAAGAAGAGATTGTCCAAGGGAGATAGGACAGCACATAAAAAAGAGAGGAAATATATCCGAAGGATATGAGAACCAAGTCCTAATGATATAAGACGCAGAGAAACTAGAAGTCTGACAGAGCTAGATTCTAGCCTTAACTTCATATAAAAAACACCTATCTCTAAATCTTGTTATGGCTTAGAAGTGAAAAATTGAAGTAGCCATCCCTCCCTGCTTGTGATGAAAAATAGCCCACACTGCCTGCAGCCTGCCATAGTTCAACTCTATCATCAAATTCTTGGAGAAGACTTTTGATGTCCCATCAAGATGCCACCCTTTCTGTGAAGTCTTTGAATCCGGTCATCATGTCAGTTTCGTCTTAACTTCCACTGCCCTTCTGCAACGATCTCAAGCCTGAAGTCTCCGCATATCATCTCAGATACTGTAGAAAACCATTCCTCAAGTATTTCTACCCTTCTGAATGATTCCCTTTTCCATTGATGTTTTGATTGATATGATTTGACATTTGAAGTAAACGATTTAGTAACACTGATTATCATTATATATAAGTTTATGAATAAATGTGTTCTATTTTTTATGAGTTTCTTTTTATATTCATTTCCCATTTCTCAATGGTGGTTCATAGAAACATTTATTTCAATTATTGAAAGAACCTGTAACGATTTTAGGATCGTAACAAACTGCAGCAGTATAAAGCTACTGTCCATACACAACTAAAAGGCTTTGCAGAACTTCATATGATTAAATTTTAAGCTGAGTTATCGCAAGCTGAAAAAATTTAATGTGGAGAGTTAGGGCAGAGCAAAAGTCAAAGTGGAGCCAAAGGCCACTTTACTTCCGGAGATATCGATGAAACATTTTCCCATATTCTTATAAAAAGAAGACCGATAAGGCCAAGCAGTAGAGTCATAAGCACCCCATGAAGAGTCATTCCTCTGTTTCTTATTTCTAAGCTTGACATCGACTACAGCAAATTTCCTCTGAAATGACAACGGCAGCAACACTATCCTGCCCAATATGAGGCCATATCTCAGGGCTAGTCAAACTTAGGCTATACAGATAGGTATGGCTTTTGGACACTGTACGAGGAAAGGAGAAGAGCTTGTAAAGCACATAGATCATGGGTATCCTGTCAGTAAAGGGCCTCAGTTTGGTGTTGTGTCCATGTGTTTTGGGTTAAGTAGGACCTATTCTCCAAAGGCACAGAGCATAATGCCAAGGGATCTCTGTTTTTTAAGGATATCAAAAACTTCACGCCCAAAATTTCATCAGCACAGGACCCTTGAACTCGCCTCCTTTGTAAGCCTGTTGCTAGTAAAAGGAATCATAGAAAGGTGTGTATCTATAAGATTTCATTAGAAAAAATCTCACATGAAAATAGAGTGATATACACCACGTTGTACGATCCATTCATATTGCATGGTTACCAATTACTAATCATAAGGGCTCAGACTTGTACTACTGATATAAAAGACGCTGATTGGAATTCCCCTAAGTCTCACTATCATAAGAGTGTTTACATAGCAAGTGAAGTAATGGTCCAACTTTTGTGGTGTCAGAGAATTCAGATCATAGGTTATTTAGATGACTGGCTTATTTGGACGGGCACAAAAGAATTATGCCTCAAATACAGATATCAAGTTCAGCAGGCTCTTCAAAATTTAGGCCTCCTAACCAACTTTGCAAAATCAAGAATAATTTCAGGAACGATATCAAGTTGCTAGGTAACCTATGAAATATTGGTATATATTGTAGCTGCATGTTACAACAACAACCCCCACACCCTTGATCACACTAACAGATAATTGTCTCCTCAACACAAACTTTCCCATTACGTTATCATAAACTGGACTCTTAGACTAAAGGGAATCCAAAACAAAACATAACCTTAATACTATATTTGGTACAAACTAAAAGAAATCATCACTCAAAATCCTGCATTCAAAATATAGTTAAATATGTATTAATCCATTTTCCTGTTAAATATCCTTAGAGTAACATCCTTAAAACTAAACCATAAAAAAAGAACTCAAACCAAGTTATCATTAACAAACAACGTAAATAAAGATATAGATATTATAGTACATATACAACCACTGACACTTGTTAAACGCACCATGCAAGCGTCTTCGGAACCGTCACTAAAAATATCACCCTCAATACCAAATTCTAAATATATCAATACACCATAATAAGAATGGTTGCTTGAGTACAAACACCGTAGGTTACCTAATCTGGAACACTAAAATTGGCAGTTCCACCACAGATCCGTGGCCCGATGGGAAATTCATCAACGCAATTAACCCAGCAGTCAATACTACCATCTGGTATGGTTACAAGCCATGGTAATCCTAGTTATCTCATCTATTCAAGAAATATCCAATTCGCAGTTTCTCTATCCGGCATGGGCCATCATCACAGGTCAATATTCTAAGAGCATTCTAATCACGTTCTTTACCGTAAGCAATGTCAGTTGTAGTGAAATCCAGTTTCAAAATAATCAGCAGTCCAAAGGAGGAATTATGGCCCTCAAAATAAAATAAGGAAACCACTTACGAACATTCCTAACTAACTAAACTTTCGCACTCTAATCAAAGATAAATAATAAACTGTTTCTATTATTCACAATCACGACAAACAAAAATAAACAAAACTGTACTTAATCAAAAAATAGATGATTACTTCCAACGCTGGTCGAAATCAAATAAATATAGAAAGCCAGCATGCACATACACACAACTGCCTTAAGTCGCAGTCAATAAAAAAAAACATTCGCTCCCAAACATTTATTACTGTCTTAATCTAGCTAAAAGTAAAAAAACAGTCAATTACTACAACAGTCTTTCCCACTACAAGAAACCAATACACTAACTACTTCTCGCTCACTGACTTACACACACACACACACACATACACTCTCTCTCTCTCTCTCTCTCTCTCTCTCTCTCTCTCTCTCTCTCTCTCTCTCTCTCTCTCTCTCTCTCTCTCTCTCTCTCTCTCTCTCAATCAGGATTGGCAAAAAACGAGAAATAAAAATAAATAAAAATTGATCCTCCACAATATATTTCATCAAGAGGTAACCAGGGAAGATTTTACATCTTCTTCAGTTTTTCTTGGTAATTGACCAGTGTTAAAATAAATATCGGAAGATTTCAACTGGGTGTGGAGAAAGACAGCTCTTATAGGGTTTTAAGTCTACTAGGCTTACGTATATGGTTGCTTTAAAAGAATTCTCAGGACATGGACAATATCCAACTCTTTTCATATATTGATCAAAATGGTCCTTACTTCCCTTACCATGATCTCCAAAATAGATGCCTCATGGTCGGGTTTGGGAGATCATTCAGAAGATATCATTGCATTTGGAAAATGGTGACCTTAGTTAGCAGATTTTTCCCCAAAAAGTGTTAAAACTGGTTGTCCTCTACCTGATAATGAAGAGACTCGGTCAAAGAAGCACATACCATATAAACACTTTCATAGACGAACTATTATCTATCTATGGCCACAAGAAGGGAAATTCTGCTCGAAAACTCTCATTTTATTATTGCTGGTAAGTAAAGACCCATCAACTCACAGATGTTTGAGTTGGAAAACAAGGGCCTAATGATTAGTACAGTCAAAGGCAGTACTAAAACTGAAGGCCAATCATACGACAACTAGAGCTTCAACAAACGGATTTTGAGCGAAGCGAAAAATCTATTTTTGGGTGATATAGCCATGACGTCCTGATGGAAGGTTCCTTCAGTAGCTTCCTAGGGTATATTTAACTACAGTGGATATTCCCAGAGAATTAAACTAAAGGTTATCACAGAATTCTAACTTCTGGTGCGAGTACCCTAAAGGTTTCCCTCTACGATATCGTATATCAACAGGGGACGCATGTATTAACAGGCCACATAGCTATCTGCTCTCCATATAGAGTTAACACTTCGATATGGAAAGGTGGAGAATAACTGGGGAGCCGTTCCACAGTTACACTCATCCGTGGCTGCTTTTGGTACTCGAGACGTAAACAAACGGGCGCCATTGCTAAATGAAGTCACATCCGTCCTCATCCTGAGGCCAGCTTCTTGCTAATCTCCATGATACAGCAGGACAGGGCGGGGCCTGAAAGGCTGGACTAGAATAGACGGGAGGGTCCATCAGGACGTCATGGCTATCTCACCCAAAAATAGATTTTTCGCTTCGCTCAAAATCCGTTTTTTGGGCTCAAGCCATGACATCCTGATGGAAGTGTACCAGAGAATTAATGTATCGTGGAATTTTTCCCCTTTTTATGCAAGTGCCAAGGGCTTTGAATAGAGGTATGTAACATGTCCTTACTAGAGGTTCCATGAAGAACCAGCTTCCTGCCACCCTGGCAGAGAAGTCCTGGTGGACCATACTAATATCTCGAAGCGATCATTGAAGAGCTACTCACCCTGCGGAGGGTTCGTGCAGGACTCGGAGACAAGACATAAGGTTAATATTCGGGTAGGAATATTATCAAGCTTAGGTAAGTGATTAAAATTCACTACACTCCCTGGACGAGAGATCAATTTGGTCTCGAAGGCAGGACGAAGGTAAATATTCAGGTAGGAATATTATCAAAGCATGAGTGAGTATATGATACAAGTATAAATATATTATTCTTCTCTTTCAGAAGGAAAGGGGTAAATGAAACTATGACAATCGTATATTTCATAATAAATAATAGGAGCGGAAAGAGACGCACATGTAATAAAATGGACATTTTATTTCAAAGATTGCAGATTATTGTGATAACAATTGCAATAATAAATGTGAAGTTTATTTACAATAATAAAGAATAATGTACACAGAAAATAAAGACTTCAATGTTGAATCTGAAAGGAAATTCCGCTTTTAAAAGCACAAGTTCCAGAGGAACCTCAGTCTTTTTCAAAGAAAAACACATCATGCCCTAGAGCATGTGGCACTCATGTAAAGTCTATGACATTTCACCTTGGTAAGAACAGTCTATTAGAAACACTAAGTGTCCATGAAATCACTATGTATCACAAAAGGGTCAACACAGGCACCCGTAGAGTTAAAGTCTCAAGTAACTCACTGTTCTATGCAGAGTTAGACGGCAGGTTTCATAACACTACCTACGGCTACCACGAAATGTTTAACTTCATGCACTTGCTTCGCGTAATGCTTGAAAAAAACGCGCGACGATTTCCATCCTGTGAAGCTCTTGAGGCTTTCGAAATCCATGCTCTGGAAGAAGTTCAGAGAAGAAGCGACTTTTCTAGGATCATGACCTGCGGGTGTACTGTCAGGATCCGCTCTGCGAATGAAGTAGGTGATTTTCGCTCTTAGTTGTTTCAGTGACAAGTCACTACCCGATGTTTTTCCTTTGAAGAGTTGTCCTCCACCGAAGTCTGAAGTTCTTCGAAGATAGACCTTAAGACTATCCACTGGGCATAGAGAGACATCTTCCTTCAGGGGGCAGATTCTCCAAGGGCCCCATCTCTTGGTGGGTAATTCATTCTTAGCGAGAAACGTCGGATCAGGGAAGAGGGTCAGTTCTCCTGTATCTGCGAACAGGATATGACCCTCTTCTCTTGATAATGCCACTATTTCACTGACTCGGGCTCCCAAGGCGAGAGCAAAAAGGAAGATAACTTTTTGAATCAAGTCTTTTAGAGGGCACGAATCGTTGTCCAGGTTAGAGGTAAAATGGAGCACCTTGTTCAGGGACCATGAGATAGGTTTTGGCGGAGGTGCTGGGCGTAGTCTAGCGCATGCCTTTGGTAATTTATTGAAGATATCGCTGGACAGATCAATCTGGAAGGCGTACAGGAGTGGTCTATTCAAAGCCGATTTGCAGGTGGAAATCGTGTTGGCTGCTAAGCCTTGTCCATGAAGGTGAATGAAGAAGGACATGCAAAAATCAATGGTGATTTCCGTAGGATTTTTTGCATTGACGAACGAGACCCACTTTCTCCAGGAAAATTCGTATTGCCGTCGTGTAGATTCAGTCTTGTATTCCTCGAGAAAGTCTAGACTTTTCTTCGAGATTCCAAACCTTTTCTTTGCGGCTAAGGAGAGAAAATCATGAGATGAAGGTCCCTGACTTTCAGTGATGAAGCGAAGACAGTCGACTTCTGTACTTGTTGGTAGAGAAATGGGCCCGGGAGGGGAATCAGCGTGGGCTGGAGCTCCAGGACCAGAGGGTACCAATTGCTCCGGGGCCACTTGGTAGCCACTAGGGCCGCTGTTCCCTTGAAGGTTCTCAGTTTGGAGAGGACTTTCAGCAGAAGGTTGGGAGGGGGGAACAGGTATATCCTGGACCATATGTTCCAATCCAGTGACATGGCCTCCACTACTTCTGCCTTGGGGTCCTCGTACGGGGCCACATATCAAGGAAGTTGATTGTTGTCGCTCGTCGCGAAGAGATCGATCTGAAGTTCCGGGACTTGGTGAGAGATGAAGGAGAATGACCTTGCGTCTAGAGACCATTCCGTCTCTATTGGGCTTGTCCTTGATAGAGCGTCCGCCGTCACGTTGCGGAATCCTTGTAGGTGAACTGCAGACAGGTGCCATTTCTTCTTTTCTACCAAACGAAAGATCGGAAGAAGTACCTGATTTATCTGGGGCGATCTCGAGCCCTGACGATTGAGACATCTGACTACCACCGAGTTGTCCAGAGTCAGACGAATGTGGATCGAGGGAGGCGGGGAGAGTTTCTTCAGGGTGAGAAGAACCGCCATGGCCTCCAAGATGTTGATGTGAAACGTCTTGAATAGGGGAGACCATGTTCCTTGAACCTGTTGCTGGTGGGAGTGACCTCCCCAACCCTCCAGTGAAGCATCCGTGTGGATGTTGATCGATGGAGGCGGGTGTTGAAGAGGAATGGACTTTTTCAGGGCCTTTGCTTCCGACCACGGCTTTAAAAGGGAGCGAAGTCGGTTTAGAAGCCGTCTCTTGAGGTCACTTCGAGCGATGGATGCAAAACGTCTCCAGACTCCCGCGGCATCCTTTAGCTGTGCGCGAAGCACTGGGTTTGTCACAGAAGCGAACTGTAGAGAGCCGAGAACTTGTTCCTGCTGTCGTCTTGAGATCCGTTTGTAATTTAGAAGTCCTCTGACACACCCTGCTATTTCCTTCCTTTTCTTCTGTGGAATGGAAAGGCGGTGTGACTGAAGATCCCAATGGATTCCCAACCATTGGAACTTCCTAGCTGGAGAGAAGCGAGATTTCTCGGTGTTTATCTTGAATCGCAGATGCTCTAGGAACTGGGTGACCTTGTTGCAGGCTCTTACACAATCTTCGGGCGATGTCGCCCAGACTAGCCAGTCATCTAGGTAGGCCATCACTTGGACGCCCTGAAGACGGAGTTGTTGGACGATGGCATCTGCCAGCTTGGTGAAGATCCGTGGAGCCACGTTGAGCCCGAAGGGCATGGCCCTGAAGGCGTAACTTTTCCTCTGGAGTTGAAATC
Organism: Palaemon carinicauda; assembly: GCF_036898095.1. Taxonomy (NCBI): domain Eukaryota; kingdom Metazoa; phylum Arthropoda; class Malacostraca; order Decapoda; family Palaemonidae; genus Palaemon; species Palaemon carinicauda. Next base: position 38,292,890 of record NC_090767.1, read on the forward strand.
CTGGGTAGGAGAAAGCGTAATGATTCATCGGAACGTGCCAGTAGGCGTCCGCCAGGTCTATGGAGACCGTGTAGGCCCCTTGAGGCAGAAGGGTCCTTATTTGTTGCAGAGTCAGCATCTTGAACTTGTTGTTCGCAATGAACTTGTTGAGAGGGGATAAGTCTAGAATGACTCTGAGTTTGTCGGAGTCCTTCTTGGGAACGCAAAATAGTTCCCCTTGGAACCTGGTTGACTTTACCCTCCTGATCACCTTCTTGTTCAAGAGTTCTAGGACATATTCTTCCAGGAGGGGGGTTGAGTGTTGGAAGAATTTCTGGAAGGCTGGGGGTGGTTGAGTCCAGCTCCAGCCTAGTCCCTTCTTGATGATGCTGTGCTCCCAGGGATCGAAGGTCCAACGATCCTGGAATTGGCGGATTCTTCCTCCCACCGGAAGCACTTCATTGCTTCTGGTGTCCCGAGGGTTTGCCACCTCAGCCGCTAGCTCCCCTTCCTCCTCTGCCTCTGGAGGGACGGCGAGACGAATCTGTGCCGGAACCTCAGCCTGAGCCCCTACCTCTGGGACGAAAGGTAGTAGCGTGTTGCTCATATGCAGGGGTAAAGACCGGTGACTGCGACACCACTGGTTGGGGGACTAACTGAAAGGTCTGCTGTGGCTGTGTGGCCACTTGGGGAGTAGCGGTACCCGGAAACTGCCGTCTCTGTTGACGTTTCTGGGGTTTCAGCTTTTGAGGTTTCCTCTTAGGCTGACGGCCATCGTCCTGAGAAGATTTCCTCTTCCTTGACAGGCCCCACTTGTGGAGAAGGTTCCTTCCTCCTCTGCCTCTGGAGGGACGGCGAGACGAATCTGTGCCGGAACCTCAGCCTGAGCCCCTACCTCTGGGACAAAAGGTAGTAGCGTGTTGCTCATATGCAGGGGTAAAGACCGGTGACTGCGACACCACTGGTTGGGGGACTAACTGAAAGGTCTGCTGTGGCTGTGTGGCCACTTGGGGAGTAGCGGTACCCGGAAACTGCCGTCTCTGTTGACGTTTCTGGGGTTTCAGCTTTTGAGGTTTCCTCTTAGGCTGACGGCCATCGTCCTGAGAAGATTTCCTCTTCCTTGACAGGCCCCACTTGTGGAGAAGGTTCCTATTCTCCGTGGCGGCCTTGTCTACAATCTCTTTCACCAGAGAAGAAGGAAAGAGATACTTACCCCAGATATTGGAGGAAATCAGCCTCCCGGGTTCGTGTTTCACCATAGCGTTGGCGAACACGAATTCACGACAGGTTCTGCGAGCCCTAGTGAAGCTATATAGGTCCTTCGTCACCGTTGCCAAGTGCGATTTGGCTAGGACCATATAAAAGTCCGGGACTCTAGTATCCCCGGCCATAAGTTCTAGCTGTACCTGGTGGGACAGCGACGTGGCAAGCCTCTCCTTCGTATCCTGTTCCCTACGAAGGAGGTGATCATTTAGCCTTCGGAGGTCCTCATTAAATTGACGACCGGCTACGTCAGGCTCTAATTTCCCTACCGTGAAGGTTGACTGGACGTCTCTCCAGTGCCTATCATTGGGAGGAACAGTAAGGGAGAAGGGTCTGCACTCCTCCAGGTGCAGGGCAAGGTTTCCCTTCCTCCACTGCCTTTAAGACCGCTGTGAAGGCCTTTTCGATGAAGGGGAAAGTCGCAGCATTCGCCGCAACGAAGGTTGGATGCTTCTTGCTAAGCGCCGGCATCGTGGAGTTGGTGAAACCCCTACACTTCACCGCCTGGGCTAACATAGCCTGGGCCTTCGCGAGATCGAACACGATAACCTCCTTCGGTTCGGTCTCTTCCTTTGAAGCTGGTTCAGACCTGAGCCGGACGTAACAGTCCGGATAAGCCTCGAAAATCGGGAAGAATTCCACTTCTTCCAGCAAGATAGAACCAACCCTTCCCTGATGTAGATTTTTCCAGTCGTGATTGGCATATGCTCGGCATATCTCCATGGGTTAGCTTCCGAGCAAGTGGGGAGGTCCTTAACCGAAATCCGTTTCGGTTGTTAAAGATTAACCAGAGTAGTCCGGAATTGCTCCCGGGTTTCTCGTAGTTTTCTTTCCATGAGGGCTTCAAGCATCTTGAAGACCTCCTGAGTGGCCTATGGAAGAGGGTCCGGGGTGGCAAAAGTCGAAGGAACAGGTTCCTCGGACGGTGCAGGAGTTGCTGCGGGAGTAGGAGCGGGAGCAACCTCGGTCTCCGAATCAGGGTATTCCACCTGATCTTCCACATAGTCGAGTTCCTCGCCCATGACGTTCTTCTCCGTCTCTTCTGACACTTCCGACATACGTTCCACGTTATCGGATTCTCTATGACACTCATGCATGGACTGGGCCATGACAATATCAGGTTCCACCACGATCTGGACGGTGGGGATCTGATCACGGGGGACCACAGAGTCTTTGGATGCCTTTGGGAAAAACCAGGCCCTCAAATCTTCGTTGGCGAGATACGGTCCGATGGCTTTCTTCTGGAAGCCACACACCCATTTGCGTAGCTTCTCTCGAGCGTTGTCCCTTGCCTCCACAGAAGGAGGATCGTCGAACGCCTCGATCAAACGACTCTTGCAGAGTGTACAGTTCTGCGGGTCCCAATACTTCAGGTCGCCTTTCTTGGTGGCGCAGGGGGCGTGGGTCCGGCACGCCTTGTGCCAGTAGAAGTCTGGGCGCTTCACCCCGCAGAAGTTGCTCTCAAACTTCATATACTCCTCCTGTAAAAGAAAGATCATGAGTACATGGAAGGCATAAGAATGACTTACATTACTCTAAAATTAAGATATCTTAATCTAAATTTTTAAACATTAAAGTAATTTACAAGGCATTATAATGCTTGAGAATAATGAGCAGGAAAGGAAGTAGATAGACACATACTTGTGATTCCCGCCCAGTCGGTTACCGTAACCTTATCAGTAGGCAATTTCTTTTGTGGCCGAAGGTCACAAAACGGAAATCCATATGGATAGGCCGTGGTGGGTAGAAGCTAAGCTTCTAACAGAAATTGACCGCAGGGTCTGAGACCACTCACATCCCTGGAGTAGAAGGGGTATAGGAGAAACCCCTTATCAAATGTAGGTTCCGGCAATCGGCTGCACTAAGACACAGAGTATGCTGGAATATTGTAATGTGCAATCAAACAGGATAGCCACAATCTTGGATGGTAAGACAATACTTATATATAGAAGTGGCCAAGCCATCTGGCTGCAGCATTTTGATTGTCGGCATGTTGTCGGAAGGTATGGGAAGGGGTGCATGTCCCTTAACGTCTCAGGAGGGTGCCGGCAGACCGACGAAACGCCGAAGGCCGGTCCTGCAGGGTGGAAGGCATCAAGACAGACACACTGAGTATCTAAAGTATAATACCATCGTGGCGACCGCCAGCACAGTGGCGGGTCGCCGGCAGGAGGCGACGGCTCCGGCAGCCGAAGGCTGACGGCCTGGTGAGCTTGGATCAATTCATAAGATAGATATGTATATGGTTGTATACCTAGACCGCCGGCAATCAATGCCGGCACGCCGGTGGCCGGCTCCGAAGGTCGGCCATCTGTTACTAAGTAAAATGAGGGGTGGGACGTCGGCTGTATGTCGACGGAAGGCGGCAGCGTCCGGCACACGGAAGGCTGACGTCTTAGAGGCGGAAGGCATCTTATGAAAGAATGTCACCTGAGGTAGTGGCGGTTATCGCCAGCAGTAGAGGCAGCAAGGGACCGGCACCAGCATAGAAAGAGAGAAAGGTAAGGAGGGATGGAAGGGGTAAGATCTCATACCCCTCTGGCATCCCTTCGGAGAGAGTGCACTCATGATAGGAGTGGATACTCCTAGCATCCGGCGGCAGGGAGCCGGCAGTCGGCCGGGTGCCTGGGGTAACCCAAGGGAGGGTTAGAGGGCACTCAAGAGGGGGGAAACCCCCGCCGGCCGGACCGCTGCTGGCAACCACCCCCATAGAACGCTATGAAGGGTATGTGTACCAGAGCGGCCAGCTCAGCAGGAGAACAAGTTAGCAATACCACTCCACCCAAGGGAGGAGTTGTAGGACTAAGGACAGATGTGTGTAGGCAAGCCTACACCAAAGGGATAGGTGGGGAGGGGGAAGAATAGGGGTCTTTCTATAGAGGAGACTCTGTATGAGAACGGCCACCAAGGTAAGGGAGAACGCTCCCTAACCTAGGTTAGGTAGCCCAGAATGAGATCGGTACAGGAGTACCGTCCCAAACTATAATAGGGCAGAGTCAACCACCAGAGCTTAACCTAGAGAAGGAGGGCTTACTAATAGGCTAGGAAAGTTTGAAAGACACATCGCAAGTTGCATGGAGGAAGGAGTAACCCAACCAGGTGCAACTGAGGAAGGGCAGAGCCTTTCCTTATTTCTCAGTCCGACCCTAAGGGAGGGTCATTCCCTTAGGGTAGGCAGAGAAGCGAAAATACTCTGATTGTAGACAAAATTCCTCTATATAGAAGGGGAAGCAAGACTACACAGAGGTAACGCCCGCAGTCAGTGGCGATTAGGGAGCATATAGGGGTTCCTACATTAGGATAGGGTGGAAAGATACGCAATCAACCCAGTCACTTATATGGTCCCCGAAGGCGAAAACACTTACATCACAGTTAATAGTATGTTTAATAATGCCACAATCTTCATAACTTAACATAGGAACACTGGTAAATATCATGCATGAAAACAAGCACTAGGCTGTCCAGCCTAGGGGCTAAGCTAGCGATCTAGTATGGGGTCGAATGGCGACCGAGTCTGATGAGCGCTAAAACACGATATAAGTAATTCCTAGCTATGAAGACTGAATAACTAATAATATTAATTAGATATAAGACCAGAGAGGGCTGTTCTGGCTAACTAAATAAAGCATGCAACATGAACAGCGACGCCATAAAATGGCGTGTCCGGTATTGGCACAGCTCTGCCACAAAACTCAATATTTTACGAAAAGTAGAAGTTACTTTACGGCTAGAGCTTATTTAAACAATACTGGGACCTGGTACTCAACTTTCCAGAAGAAGGTGAGGGTGAAGGTAGCGACATAACGGCGATGTAAGCAGATGAAAAACGCACTCAAGGAAAATCCGACTAAAGCGAGAAGCTACAGGCAGAAGGATGAGGACGGACGTGACGTCATTTAGCAATGGCACCCGTTTGTTTACGTCTCGAGTACCAAAAGCAGCCACGGATGAGTGTAACTGTGGAACGGCTCCCCAGTTACTCTCCACCTTCCCATATCGAAGTGTTAACTCTATATGGGGTGCAGATAGCTATGTGGCCTGTTAATACATGCGTTGATATACGATATCCTAGAAGGAAACCTTTAGGGTACTCGCACCAGAAGTTAGAATTCGGTGATAACCTTTAGTTTAATTCTCTGGGAATATCCACTGTAGTTAAATATACCCTAGGAAGCTACTGAAGGAACCTTCCATCAGGACGTCATAGCTTGAGCCCAAAAAACGCATTTACCTAATGTAGTAACATTACCAACTCTCGAACAAGTCTTTAAAGAACCTTATCTTGATGACTTGAAGAAAATAAGAGATAGCTTTAGAGCTAAAAAATCTGCAGTCTTTATGAAAAAAATTCAAAGGAAAATATAATTTTGTTTTACAATTCTGTAAGCATTAAGATCCATCATGAGACCTTTGCTTTCAAATGTTTAGGCTCAAGAGAACAGAAATAAGAAGGATCAAGTTTCTTATTACTCTAGTTACTTTGAAACACATCAGCTAAAAGGCTTGACTTTTTTTCCCGACAGTGAGTGACAGAGCCCTATGGGTAGATACAATATTATTGAACGAATATCTCATTAAAAAAAACAATATATTCACTCTCAGTGGTTTCAGCAAGTCGATATTTGACTACCATAATGTTTGTTCAAAGTTATCATCATCTCACTGTCGTCAGCATTCTAGCTACAGACTGAGCCTCAACAAATTGTGCCTGCAGCAATAATGGAACCTTTTTTTTTTTAACCAAGATGTCATCGGTTTAATCATTAGAGTCAACAATTTTTTAGAAACGAAGCCTCGAGGTACACATGCTGCTTAGTTGTTATGGCTTAACATGAGGTCTAGATTGCTTGAGAAATCTGTCTCACAAGGCTCTCTGGCGTGATCGAAGTGGGCGCTTTTGAAGCCACTTTACCATCATCATTACAATCGCTGAAGAAAACTATTCAATATACATTAGATATTATTTTACCTAACTGACTGTTCACCTTTTCTTAAAATATTTTGAATGATTTTATTTCTCATTTAAAGTAAACGAAACGGCAACTTTGATTTTCTTTATAAATAAGTTTGTGAATAAACATAGCATTTTTTGTGAGTTTCTTTTTATACTAATTTCCTATATTTTATAGGTTGTTGTTGGAATATTTTATTTTAGATGTTGAAAAAGAAAAAAACTTACTATTTCCATATTATAACAGTTTGCTACCTTGCCACGATTTTTGACAACAATACCAAATGAAAACAGGAGAATATAGAAAAAAGCTGAATGAGTGATATTAACACAAGATTTTATAGTCATAAAGGCTTTTTGGTCGTGATATCGATGCTCTAAGCGAGTATGATTTAAAGATAGGGAGGGAATTGCATAAAAGAGATGATAGAGCTGCTCAGAGAGAAGAAAAATAGAGACAGCGAGAAGAAAATGAGAGACATCATAAGCATAAGTTAGAAATCGCTCGTTTAGTGAAAAATATTCATAATTGTCCACCAGGAAGTAATGGTTCTGGTAGCAGACAAGGTGGTAATTCATCATTGAATGATGACTCTGATAATTTAGAGAGGGGAGCAGTGTTGAAATAAATGACAAAGTTTGATGAGGGAGATGTAACAGAATATTTCATCTCTTTTGAAAAGTCAAAGAACTCTACCAACCGTGTGTCACACGATCTTACATAGTAAGGACATTTCTTTTTTTTCATATATTATGCTTGTATCTTAGCTCTCTCCTCGCACTGATAGGGACCTGAATAAACATGTCTGTTTTTCTCACCGTTAACTGTTAACAGCAACGGTTGTCGGCTGAACATGAAATTGCCTGTTATGTTCTTATGTCATTTTTGCCTGGAGTTTATATACATATATATAAATGGATTTTCTGTAATAAAGTTATTCAGTTGCTTTCATCCTGCCTTCTTAGTCACAGCCTCTCTCAGCCGGGTTACATTGGTGACCTCAGAAGTCGACTCCCTCCTTCCGCCTTCCATCCCCCCCATCATTGGTACTATGGCGGACTCCACGGAAGTTGGTGCCGCCCCATTGAAACTTTCGCCATTCGCCAGCGGAGAGGCGTTTGCTTGGTTTCAGCGCGCAGAAGTCCAGTTTCACATCAATGGAATAACTCGCTCCACCACCAAAGCAGAATTTGTTCTCGCGACGATACCCAAGGACACCTTCCCGGAAATATCCTACTGGCTTTGTGAACAAGGAGACACCCCAATAGCATATGAAGCCCTCAAAACATACCTTCTGCAGCAGTACCCGCTGTCGCCAGCCGCCCGTAATGCAAAGCTTTTTCAGCTCTCTCAACAACCATTGGGGGACCAAAGGGCTTCGTTCGCCCTCAAGAATATGACCAGAATCGCTCGCCTGCAACCTGCGGCAGACGGATCTCCTCGTGAGGTGAATGTACTTCGTGTCCTTTGGATACGCTGTTTACCCGAACCTGTATGCGCTGCCATTCCCGATGTCGATAGTTTACCCATAAAGGACTTGATGACCAAACCTGACGCCCTTATGGACAGCCACTTCACGACCTTCAAGACCTCCATCAACGCCTCCTCTCCTGACAAAGAGGACGCCTATTCAACGTCAACCGAAGCTGATGTGAATGCTGTACGACATACACGCCTACCCCGTAACGAGCCAGAGTGTCAATAAAGCGTACCCGTCACCCATCACTCGCTCGCGCCCCAACCAATGACTTCTACAGCCACTTACTACCGCCCATCGGCTGCAGATTTGCCACTACCACTAGAGATTTGGGACAGCAGCGAAAATATGTGCCAAGGAATGTCTGTTGCCAAAAAACCTGTAAGTAGGCCATCGCTCGTGGTGGTGGCTTCCCGTGTTTCTAATCTTTTCTTTTTACATGATGATGGAATGGGCGTGCGATTTTTGGTAGACACTAGTGCTTGTCGTTCTTTTTGGCAAAGGGAACTCTTCAGGACACGACTTTGTCTAAGTCTGCCGACATCCGCCTGTTAGCTGCCAACGAATCTGCGATACACAACTACCCTTACGAGAACCTCACAATATCGTTTGGAAACGGTAAAGCTAATTGGAAGTTTCTTGTTGATGACTGGACATTCCCATTCCTCGGTGCGGATTTCTTCTCTTATTTTCACCTTCAGGTCGATGTTGCTCACCGACGATTGGTCAACGGACACTCCTACTTGTTGACACTTCCTCAACCCTCCCCCTCCAACCTCGCTCTCCACATCAGCGCACCCACGGAGGCCTACGCCCACCTCCTCACTTTGTACCCGGAATTTTTCCGTCCAAAACTTCGCCTGAAGAAAATCAGCTCCCTCTGTCTGTGTGGGGATTGCTGGCGCCTGAACATGCAAACAGAACCGGTTCACTACCCCCTCCCAAACATAGCCAACGTGACCTCCTACCTGCAGAAAGCGAAGGTTTTCTACAAGGTTGATCTTTTGAAGGGGTATTATCAGGTGGCTATGAACCCAGAAGACATCCCGAAGACCGCCATCACCACTCAGTTTGGTACATACACCTTCAATTACTCTTGTTTTGGCCTTCGTAATGTTGTGGCCACTTTTCAACGTCTCATGGATGGCATCTTAGAGGACCTCCCCTTATGTGTATGTTGTGTAGATGACATACTTGTGTTTTCTTCCTAAAAAGTGGAACACCTCTGTCACTTGCACATCTCTCTTGACCGCCTGCAACAAAACAGCCTTGTAGTCCGGTACGACAAGCGTACCTTTGGCGCTAGCAAAGTGTCGTTCTAGGGCATCGTATCAGTCTTGAAGGAGTCCATCCCCTCCCTGAGAAGGCAGCAGCAGTTTAGAACTTTCCCACGCCCTCGACCATCAAAGTTCTTCAAGAATTCTTTGGCATGATCAACTATTATCACCGTTTTCAGCCAGCCATTGGCGCCACTCTTGTTCCCCTCTACGCTCCCCTCAAGGGCAAGCCATAGGACCTGAAGTGGGGTCCCCTTCAAGATGCGGCCTTTTCCAATGCAAAGAAAGCCCTATTAACCGCTGCAGCTCTCACTTTTCCCATCCCACATGACGCTCTCCTTCTCTCCGCAGATGCCATCGATGTCGCTATTGGTGTAGTACTGGAACAGGTGGTCAGCGGCTCGCCCCGCCCATTGGCCTTCTTCAGCAAAAAACTGTCCAAGGCAGAATCGGGTTATTCTATCTGTCGGTGCACATGGCTGTCCGTTACTTTTGCCATTTCTCAGAAGCTACGCCCTTCGTCATTCACAGAGACCACATGCCTCTGGTGCATGCCTTCACTCGACAGTCTGACGCCTGGTGTGCACGTCTCTCCGCCGTGGCTGAATACAATTGCACCCTTCAACACGTCCCTGGGAAAATAAATCACATTGCCGATGCCCTGTCAAGAAACACATTGGCTGCCGTTCACTTGGGATTGGATTACAATGCCTTGGTTGAAGCCCAACGACAGGATCCAGAGTATCAAGGACATCCTACACATCCCTCCATTGGGAACACATCCCCCTCGACGGCTCCAACACCACCCTCCTCTGTGACGTCAGTACTGGTAGATTGCGACCTTGGATTCCTGCTCCCATGGGCCGACAGGTGTTTTATTTCATTCACGGCCTTTCACATCCCTCGTGACGTTCTACTGCACAGCTGCTGAAGACAAAGTTCATTTGCACGGCATTTTTAAGGATACTAACGATTGGGTCCGCACCTCTACTTCTTGCCAAACTTCCAAAGTACATCGATACACAGATTCAGGAGTAAGTACCTCTCCTCATTTTTATCATCTTTTTGCCCACATTCACGACGACGTTGTACGCCCCCTACCCACATCACAAGGACATTGTTACTTGTTTACCGTCATCGACCGCTCCACTCATTGTCCTGATGCTATTCCCATGGAAACTGTAGCGTCCGCCTCATGTATATCTGACTTACTCTCAGGATGGATTGCAAAATTTGGTATCCCTGAGCATATTACTTCTGACAGGGGTACCACTTTCACCTCCCAATTGTGGACATCATTAGCAAATCTCCTGGTCATCACCCTACATCAGACAACTGCCTACAACCCCGCTGCCTATGGAATGGTTGAACGTTTTCATCGCACTCTCAAAGCAGCTTTGATGTCCCGCTGCATGGATTCCAACTGGTTTACTCAGCTTCCCTTGGTCCTCCAGGGACTAAGGACCACTCCTAAAGATGCCCTCGACTTCTCCGCAGCTGGAATGATATATGGCGACCCGTTGGTCATCCCTGTCGAATTTTTTCCTTCTGCAACCTCCTTCAACAATCTCCAGCGAATATGACACGCTGCCAGACTTACAAGTCCCAAGCGAAGCATCGCATACCGACACACTTGCACTCTACAATGCACGTCTTCCTACGCAACGACACTAGCAAGCCACGGCTAACGTCCCCTTACTTGGGCCTTTTCATTGTGATCTGACGCAGTCTGAAAGCATTCCTACTAATCATTTGTGGCAAAGAAGACTGGGTCTCCATTGATCGTCTAAAACCTGTTTATCTCCTGTCAGATGACCCGCCTACAGTTAGCCTCTCTAGATCAGGGCGCCCTATTTAACATGTAGAGTATGTCAATTTTAGGGGGGGGGGGGGAACCATGTACCAACCGTGTGTCACACGATCAACATAGTAACGACATTTCTTTTTTTTTTTTTGTATATTATGCTTTGTATCTTCACTCTCCCCTCGCACTGATAGGGACCTGTATAAACATGTCCATTTTTCTCACCGTTAACTGTTAACAGCAAGGGTTGTTGGTTGAACATGAAATTGCCTGTTATGTTACTATGTCCTTTTTGCCTGGAGTTTATGTATATATAAAAGGAGGTCCTGTAATAAAGTTACTCAGTTGCTTTCATCCTGCCTTCTTAGTCACAGCCTCTCTCAGCCCGTCACAGAACAGAGCAGGTTGTCCAGAAAGTCAGTGGATTTTGTATTTATATTCAGTGTTAAGTGGTATGGCACTTTTTGTGTATAGTTGTATCTCTGACGATGAGAGTAAGGGCTATGATATTGATAAAGAAACTGTATTTATTGCATACTGGTTAGTACCCAGGATGTACCATAATAAATTCGGAAGTTTGAGTATTGATGAGAGCAGCACAAATATAGCATACAGAAAGAATTTAGAAAGATAATAATGAGGTTAGTTAACCTCTGCTAAATTTCATAATTTTGAAGATCTTAAGAATTTAGTTTTTGCACGAAAACTTGAGATATTAAGGTATTTATAGGGAATAACCATGAAAAAATCTTCAACAGATGCAAAAAGGTTGGCATATGAGTTTGAGTGATAGTAAGAAGAAAAATAATCCTTTTTCTTGTAAGATGCAACATGGTATAAGCAGTTTTAACAATAGTAATACAGGTGAATTTGATTATTGTTGTGCTTGTAGAAAACCAGGTCATACTTCCATGTTTTGCAAGAGCAAATGGGCAGGTAGTAGTACGGAGTGTGTTTGAGAGAAGTTTCTTGCTAAGGGACACCAAAGTGGCTGTTTCCCTCAATAGGATAGTGGGTGTGCCAGCAATGACCATATTCAGTATGAAAGAAAAAGTTATATAAAGTACGTTTTTAAACAATTGCGTTGTTTGTTTGTTTTTTGAAAATGAACAGAGAAAGTCAGTAAGTGTCAAAATATGTAAAACTAGCAGTTCTAGACCATATGCCTAATGGCAGCGTTGTCGTTATAGGGGGTAATGATTTAACTACATCAAAATGTGTGAATTCTTTTGTAAGTGAGGTTTATGTGCTAAAAATGATAGTAACTGGGTCAGATTTACTTACAGATATACACTACTGTCATATTTTTTTCATGTATTCGAACATGTTTGATGGAAGTGGTGATTTTTATCTTAGTAGGACTGTGGCTGAAAAGACCGACTCTATAGGTGGTAAGAGTGTTAGAGAAGCTTACGATGTAACTGTCAAGAAAAGTGATGTAGACATAGTCAATGTACTAAATTTAAAGTAATAGTTACTAAGATTGTTTAGGCACCAATATTCTGAATACGGATAAGCTACTCCATTTGCGGAGAGAATATGAGATACTGACTTGTATTTTTCCATATCAGGTGGATAATTATCCCAAAAATGTTTGCATGGAAATTTTTTGTCATTATGTTTGCCCAAATCAGTTAGAAAAAAGATCATTGAACAATTAGTTATTCCTAGGAAGCTTCGCAATTTACTTTTAGTTTAAGAATATCGCAATTGATATAGGTACACCTTTACCTAGAAGAATGGGATAGAAAGTAAATGTTATAAACATTGAAGAGGCTGGCTGAAGAAAGGATTGCCAGAGATTTGAGCCCTCTGGATGGGTTGTAAATGTTATAGAGGAAGTGCACTGAGTGAAAGTGGTAGGGTAGCTTTGTAAACGTTGCAAAACTCTGTAGTGTGTGAAAAAAAAAATTGGTATAGGTAGTGGTTTTGTCTTCTGGAAGCATTTTAGTCTTCGCTCACCGTTGAACATTGAGGGTGTACAATGAGTGCATGATTGTCGTGTTGTAATTAGTGATTTAAGACTTCAGGAAGCGTTGTATACTTTATGGACTCTGTGCAATGAGTGTATGTGGTGTTGTTTTAAGGGATTTTATCCTTCTATGAGCATTGTATTAACAATCACTTTCTATTAAAAATCTATAAACTATCTATTAACAATCACGGATATTCTAACCCATTACTTAGAAGCAATCTCAGTAAGATGCTGCAATGCAAAAATTGTAGTTAAATGCTTGTTGAGTTATTTTTAAAAGTTTGGTCTTCCTTGCTTTCAGCCGGAAGGCTCCAGATGACATGACCATTGCCAGGCGCATTGGTTTGAACCGTGCGAACGAAGTTTACTTTAAGGCTTACACAGAAGAAATGGAGAAGTATATGTTAGCTCACGATAGGATCTTCCATTTGGATGAGAGTAACTTGTTTACTGTGATGAAGCCGGTGAAGGTCTTATGTGAAAAAGGGTCAGCCTTTTGCCTCTCAGATATCCCATGAAAGAAATTCCACAATGACTGGTATCACTATCATGAATGCTTCAGGCCATTACATCCATCCGGTATTTATAATTCCGAGAAAGAGAAAGAATGATTTTCTCATACGAGGAACTATCGATAGGTCAAAAGAAATCCTGCATCAGAATGGATGGACAAATGGTGAGTGTTTCCTTAAGACACTACAGCAAGTCGAAGAAAGGCCCTCTTGCTCAATGCACAATAAGATCCTTTTGATAACTGAAAATGCAGAATGTCACGTGAACATTCAGGATATTGAGTATGTATTGCAGAAGGCCATCATCATAGCGACAGTGCCTCCTCATATATTGGCTAAGATCCAGCCATTAGATATGTCTGTCTTTGGGCCTTTTAGGAGTTTCTCCATCTCCTTCCTCTGATGATGTCTGAATACCAACGCTGACTCTGGATTTGGAGCTTACTCAGATTTCTCCCAGGGAACTATATCTGGGCAGCCTACTGAATATGGGCCCTCAACTTTGGGAATGACAACTACCCAGCTCTAGTTCTACCCGCAGGAAGTCTTATAGCTCTTCAACAGAACTAGACCAGCCTATTATTCCCGAGTCTGTCCGATCCTTTAACGCTCCTGGTCATCCTTAGGCCAAGGACAAAAAATAAAGTCAAGGCCTTTATACTTACTGAAAAAGAAGAATCTATTTCTGAATTCCGGGCCAAGTGCCAAAAGAAGAGGAAGGCTCAATAGAAGAAGCTAGATGTCAAGAAGAGAAAGTAGGCTATCACCGATAAAAATAATCATAATCCTGTTCCCCTTGATGAGTCCTCACATTTCTTGGAGGACATGGGGGACAGTGTGGATGACTCCTACCCTTTAAAGGAAAGGAAACAGAGGTGAGGGACTCCCAATAGTTTTTTTCCCCTAGCCCAGATAGGACAGCCTAATTGTTTTCTTTTAATCTTTTGATTTCATAAATCAATTTATTCTAACCTACATTCAAACATTCATTTTAAGTTTCAGGTGAATGGCTTCGTTATTGTTTTAGATTAAATTAATAGTTCAATTTATTTCTAAGTGAATTATTTCAAACTGGTGGATATGGAGGAGGAAGATGTCTACAACTCAGGAGATGCTGTTATGTACGGGGCTAAGATTCTGGCCATTAAGGATGATGACCAGTTTGAGGAGTGAGGAGCAGCACAAAGAGGTAGACCAACATAATTTTAATACAAAAACCCTTACCTTATTTCTGTATGAGATAGGACTAGCTCTGGAGCAGGTAAGGAGCTTCACATAGGTTTTTAATTCTTTGACATTTGATTGATTTTGTTAGGCTTATTTTTGTAACTTATGCAGCCAACTCTTGAAAGGGCCAAAGACATAGAAAATGGCTGTGTCTGTTTAATAGACATTATGCATCTTATTGCCAAGACAGCTTTACTTAAACTAAACAATTTTTCTTTCAGGTTGACCCTATTCACTTAGCCTAGGCTACAAACCTCACTGGCTCTTTATCACAATAGAAAACTTATTGTCAACTTGTCAGGGCTGCACATGTACTTCTCCAATGCATCTTTATTAATCCTGAAGAATATAATTCTTTCAGGGCTGCTAGAATCCTAAAGAATTTCATCTTGCCAAGGAAGCTAAAACCATGGAGACTGTCATCCTATCAAGGCTGCCAAAATCCTGAAGAATGTCATCCTGTCAAGGCTGCCAGAATCCTGAAGAATATCCTGTCAGGGCTGCCAGAATTTATAAGAATGTCATCCTGTCAGGACTGCTAGAAGAATGTTCTTCTGATAGGGCTGCCAGAATCCAGGAGAATGTCATCCTGTCATGGGTGCCAGAAACCTCAAGAATATCATCTAGTCAGGGCTGCCAGAATCCTGAAGAATGGCATCCTGTCAAGGCTGCGAGAGTTCTGAAGAATGTCAACCTGTCTGGGCTGCTAAAATCCTGAAGAATATCATCTTGCAGGGCTGCCAGAGTCCCGAAGAATGTCATCCTGTCAGGGCTGCCAGAATTCTGATGAAAGTCATCTTGTCAGGGCTGCCAGAATCCTGAAAAATTTCCTCCTGTCAAAGCTCCAAAAATCATGGAGAATATCCAGACAGTGCTGCCAGAATCCTGGAGAATGCTATCCTGTCAGGGCTGCCGGAACCCTAAAGAATCTAAAACTGGCAAGTCTGTCAGAATCCGGAGGAATATCATTCTTTCAGGGCTGTCAGAATCTCGAAAAAATTTCATCCTTCAGGGCTCCCAGAACCCTAAAGAATCTCATCATGGGAGGGCTGTCAGAATCGTGAAGAATATCCTTCTGTCAGGGCTGTCAGAAATCGAAAAATGTCATTTTGTCAGGACAGCCTGAACCCTGAAGCATCTTATCTTGTCAGGGCAGCCAGAATCTCAAAGAATGTCATCCTGTCAGTTCTACCAAAATCTTAAAGAATATAACTCATCCACGGCAGCATCATAAGGGTCAAGTCCCCTTCAAGGCTCTGACAGCATAGGTTAAGGTTCAATCAAAACCATAGGGTTAAGGTATAAGTTTACTACAAGTTAGTCCTAAGTTAAAGTAAAAGGAAGTTCCTTTTTCCATACATTACGTTATTTTTTAAAGTCTATCATTGTGGGTTAAAGAAATATCAGTTTGTATTTGATAATCTTATTTAACCTCGTTTTTTTGTTGAAGGATTTACATGGGTTCAAACTGAAGTGTCTGTGTAGTCCCCATACAAAGTACATTCTTGCCCATACAATTTTTTTTCCTTTATCCATGAAAAAATATATCAACTTGAGTTTCTTGGGATTATACCAAACAAAATCATATCTTAGACTATATTTTCCTGATTATGTTTGTCCAGTAAATGAAGACCTTAATTAAAAAAAAAGAATTTTTTTCTCTAATAGTACTGAATTGACACCACCTCTACCAAAAACTTTATGGAGACGAGCTAGTACAATATCCACTGTAGAACCTCGTTCGGTAGTTATGATCATATAGTAATGCTTTTCTTTTTCATTACAAAATGCAGGCAGAAGGTCAATAAATGAAGTTTTAAATGGTACTGATATTACGTCGTGTATTTAGAGGACCTTCTTTTGCTTTCAAAAACTTAGTATGAACTCTTATAAATTTTAGCTAAAGTCCCGACAGCCTTTGAAAAAGCAGATCTTGCTTAATATCTAAAGAAACGCAAATTCAGAAAACTACGCCTTATTTAGATTCTGAAGTAGATATCTGGAAGATATGCTATCATTAGCTTCCCAGTTCTAACAATAAATATTTCCATAAATTTGTGCTAAGCTTTTCAGATATAAGTGCTTCAATAACTAATCTTTTTAAAGAGGGATGAGGTTTGGTATTTAATGAGGAGTATGTAGAAGATATCCATATATTCAAGGACATAGTGCTTTAAGAGCCAACATTACTGTTACCTAATTTTAGCGAGGTTTTTAATCTAGCGTTTGTGGCTAATAACATTGGTGAAGGAGGAGTCTTGTTGCAAGAAGTGAAAGGGACGAAGCACCCAGACTCGTATTACTCAAAGAAACTAAATAAAACTCAGCAAAACCATTCAAATATTGAAAAGGAAATCTTCAGTTTGGTTTAGCCTTGCAACATCTTAAGATTTATATACGTAATAGTTCTGTATTAACTCTGTATACAGATCATAATCTTTTAATTTATAGGGAGAAATTTAGGAATAGGAATAAAGGTGTCATTCATTCGGGATAAGGATTACAAGATTGTAAACAGAAGATAATTCTTAATAAATGAAAGATTGATGTCATAGCTGAGAGACTTTCTAGAGATTTTTCAGAATAATAAAAGCCTTCGTTTTTTTCCCACATCAATGAATTAAAGGATTTTCCATAACACGTGTTGTGTGAGTGAAGTGTGAAGGAAATATTATTTTCTGATATTAGGTTGGAGCATGATGCAGAGTTGTTCCTCAGTTCAGTGATGAATCTTTGATTTTTTCTTGGCTAACCTTTAAAATGGAAAATATGTATAGTTTTTTCTATTTTTTTTTTGGGGGGGGAGGAATGTGCCATATTCAGATTCCATATTATTTAATGAATATATTATCAAAACAGACACAAATCCAAATGAGATTCAAGTACCGTAGAGTTTGGCCAAAGCAGTCAACACCTCGCTGCTGTCAGCATTTTCGTAAAAAACCAAGCCTTGATGAACAAGGCTTGGCCAAAGATGTCATCACTTTAATCAGTAGAGTAAAGTTTCTTTGAGAAAAATAGCGTCGAGGTATTTCAATGTTTAAGAAAAATGTCATCACAAGTAGACATCTACAGAGCTTTTATTATGGCTAACTCAATATAGCGATTGTATCAGAATTTTTTTCTAGAAGCTTCAATGGCATGATCGAAGAGGGCGTTCTTGAGGAAACCAATCAGCAGGAAGAATTGTAAAAAAGAAAAAACTCCTTGTATAGAAATGACGACCGACAAAATATTATCTCCAATATCCTGTTGCGTGTAAATAGACACGAATTGAAAAAGCCTGCCCTTCCTGCTTGGACAAGAAGTAGCCAACACTGCCTGGAGCATGGCCTCAGTTCTACATTATCATTTAATTCTTGGAGAACACTTCTGATTTCCCAGCTTGATGCCATCCTTCCAAAATCCTGTTGCCTCTGAATAAAGAGGAATTGAAGAAGTCTGCCATTCCTGCTTGGACAAGAAGTAGGCAACACTGCCTAAACCTGGCCTTAGCACCATTCTATCATTGAATTCTTGGAGAAGACTCCTGATGTCCCAACTTGATGCCATCCTTCCGTAAAGGCTTCGAATCCAAGACATTGTGCCAATTTCAACAGAACTTCAGCCACCTTTTTCCGACGCTTTAAAGCCCGAAGCCTCTGTACCAATATGATCACAACAGCTGAAGAAATATCTTCGAATATTCTCAAGTATTATTCAACCTCACTGACTTGTCCTCTTTTCCATTATTTTTTTATTGATTTAATTTGACAGTTGAAGTAATTGTAAGGCTCTGATCCCGAGGTCGTTAAGAGAATCCAGACATTAATATATCAAAAATATATATGGCTTATTTGAATATGAAAAACACGTCTAAATGTGCAAAATTTATCATTAATAGAAAGCCAAGTAACAAACTACCAATTAGCTACGATGGTGAAGATGGGTTGATTTCAATTCTAAGTACAAAATACCTGAATTTGACAAGTATAAGTACAGAAGAATTGTCATCGACTTTTATCTTTCTTCGTGGCCAAGTGGCTTAGTCACTGTCTATACAAGCTTGCCAACCAGGGTTCGATTCCCGGCCGGAGCCAAGCTCTTGTCTTTGTGTGATTTCGCCTGGGGCTCTGATCCTGAGGTCGTTAAGAGAATCCAGACATTAATGTATCAAAAAATATATATGGCTTATTTGAATATGAAAAACACGTCTAAATGTGCAAAATTTATCATTAATTGAATGCCAAGTAACAAACTACCAATTAGCTACGCTGGTGAAGATGGGTTGATATCAATTCTAAGTACAAAATACCTGAATTCGACAGGTATAAGTAGAGAAGAATTGTCATTGACTTTTATCTTTCTTCGTGGCCAAGTGGCTTAGTCACTGTCTATACAAGCTTGCCGACCAGGGTTCGATTCCCGGCAGGACCCAAGCTCTTGTCTTTGTGTGATTTCGCCTGGGGCTCTGATCCCGAGGTCGTTAAGAGAATCCAGACATTAATGTATCAAAAATATATATGGCTTATTTGAATATAAAAAACACATCTAAATGTGCAAAATTTATCATTAATTGAATGCCAAGTAACAAACTACCAATTAGCTACGATGGTGAAGATGGGTTGATTTCAATTCTAAGTACAAAATACCTGAATTCGACAGGTATAAGTACAGAAGAATTGTCAATGACTTTTATCTTTCTTCGTGGCCGAGTGGCTTAGTCACTGTCTATACAAGCTTGCCGACCAGGGTTCGATTCCCGGCCGGAGCCAAGCTCTTGTCTTTGTGTGATTTCGCCGTGGGCTCTGATCCCGAGGTCGTTAAGAGAATCAGGACATTAATGTATCAAAAATAGATATGGCTTATTTGAATATGAAAAACACGTCTAAATGTGCAAAATTTATCATACAAACACACACACACACACATATATATATATATATATATATATATATATATATATATATATATATATATATATATATATATATATATATATATATATATATATATACATATATATACATATATATATATATATATATATATATATATATATATATATATATATATATATATATATATATATATATATATATATATATATATATATATATATATATATATATATGTATATATGTATATATATATATATAAATATATATATATATATATATATATATATATATATATATATATAT
>NC_090767.1:38312561-38330061 GCF_036898095.1 Palaemon carinicauda
AATACATGATAGATACTAATTTGTTTACATCTATAAATGAACAAAAGCTTTCATAATATTTCATGCCTTTTACTCTTTTTGTCGTTAATTATGTAATTATAAAAATAATTTCTTTTGTGAAAAAATATTGAATCATTTCATATATCATTTTCAAAATATTCCTAAGAGAAAAAGTAAAATGCTTACTTTATAATGTAAAGAGAATAGTTGTCAACCAATCGAGCAAAAAATTTCGAACAAGTTAGCGATCACTTTGCAGGCGAATGTACATTTTAGTATATTTAAATCTATTTGAAAGTCGCACAAGATAGCTGATAGCATACCTGTATTTTGTGATTCCATGACACCATTGCGCCTCCCAGCAGTCGTTTACTTTTACTCTTTATTGAATATGAAGTCAGTGGAACTTTGCTGCAGCTGATATTGAAGTAATGGTATGAAAATAGATCTTCCTTGGTATTTGAAGGTAACAAAATGAGTTAAGATTCTCTCCTGGCCTTTCTCCCCTGATGCCATGGTGCTTTCCTTTGTTGCACCAGTCTAGCAGAAGATCTTTGCACACTGCAGAAATTTACTTTCCTTTTTATAAAAAAATGGTTTTCCCATCATTGAATATGAGTGGTAATATATCACATATATTCAAGGGATGAAGAAATAGGAATTTCAAAGCATTTGGGCTATTTACAGTCTACAATAAGAGCTTTTTTAGGGAGTCTATTCTTTGATTTGGTAGAAGTACTGGGAACTTCAATTACATAGGATCCACCTGCTTTTCCAATATAACTGTATGTGTGCATTTGTGTGTACATTAGTTTGTGTGTGGACTCCAGCTCCCGGCTATAGCTCGAAGATTAGCTTTTCTAAAATTTTAGTCGAACGTGCAAATAACTTGTATTTAGAATTTTTCCTCACTCAAACTGGAGTGTTGTCTATATTTCATTTAATCAGATGGTACACTGTTTTGTAATTTATAAATATAAATCATTAAAGATTTCTATATAGCGCTATAACAGTAATTTTCAATTGCATTAGGCAAAGGGTCATGCACTCGGTGGTTCCCATATTGGAAGCCACCTATGTTTCTACTGGGAAATTGTTTTTTTTTTTCTCTTAATAAACAGTTATTGAACCAAAATTGACAATTCACTAGGGAAATTTCTTCTTTGGTTTTACAGATAATCAATGATAACTAATGTCATATGAAGAGGATGACAATTAGCATAAAATATACTAACTGGTAACCCTTCGAGAGTTTTTAGCGAACTACGTACGATGATTTTTGCAATTTATTACATCATTTTTAGACACGTATTGTACTAAAAAAATGCAAATCATGCTGAAACCTTGTGTAAATCTTAAAGGATTCTCCAAGCTATTACCAGGCTACTGCTGATTAAGCAAAACCATTCAGACTCTTGATTGCATCACAACCAGAGCACAAGGACCAGACTATAAAATGCAGGGACCTCATGTATTTTTATCAGTATTATTCAGAAAATTTAGGACATCATCGAAGCAGGCAGAAGTACGAAGACCATATTTACACTATATTTCCAAGACCAAAATATGCTTAAGATCTCTGGAAAATTCAAGAAGGATTGTTCCGCCATTGCAGTTGTATTATCACAGTAGGCAAAGACACCAATAAAAGAAATTTCATATTAGTACCGTGAACAGGGTATATATGTATTAGTTTGGGCACCTGCATTTTCTAGCCTTTCTATTTCTTTCAAGAAAGTTAAGCACACCAACGTACTAAGGACACTCAAGAAATTCTGAATGTTAAGCTTTTTAACTGACTTCTTCAGAACAACCAGGGGAAAGCAGGAATGGTAATTACCACTATTGTACCAGTACCAGAATCTGTCTACCCACACAGGAACTTTGGTCACTTCCGTTGGATATATATCAGTTTCATCTGAACTTCCGCCGCCCTTCTGCAACGTTCTCAAGCCTGAATTCTCAGTACTCGTATCGTCTCAGCAGCAGCAGAAAACACTTCCTTAGGTATTTTTACCCTTCTGACTGTTCCCCTTTTCTATTGATGTTTTGATATGTCATTTGAAGTAAACGAATTAGTAACATTGATTTTCTTTATATATAAGTTTTTGAATAAACGTGTTGTATTTTCCAATGGTTGTTGTTGGAAACATTTATTTCAATTATTAAACGAGACTGTAATGATTTTAAGATCATAACAAACTACAGCAGTCTAAAGCTACTGTAAAAACCCAACTACAAGGCTTTGCAGAACTTCATAAGATTAAAGTTCTAATTGAGTTATTAAATGCTGAAAAAGGTTTAATGGGGAGAAGGAGGGTAGAGCAAAAGTAAGTGTTGCCAATGGCCACTTTACTTACGGAGAAATTGAAGAAAGATTTTCACATATTCTTATAAAAAGAAGACCGATAGAGCCCAGCAGTAGAGCCATAAGCACCCCATGAAGTCATGCCTCTTTTTCTCATTCCTACACTTGACATCAACTACACCAAATTTTCCTCTCGAGTGACAAGGGCAGCAACACTACCCCGCCCAATATGAAGCCATTTCTCAAGGCTAATCAAGCTTAGCTTATACAGATAGGTAAGGCCATTGGACACTACACGAGGGAAGCAAAAGAGCTCGTAAAACACATAATCAGGGAATCCTGCCAGTGAAGAGCTTCAGTTTGGTGTTGTCCATATGAGTTTTTGGCTAAGTAGGACCTTTTCTCCAGAGGCCGAGAGTATAATGCTAATGTGTCTGTGTTGGTTAAGCACGCTTCAGGCCCAAATTTGCATCAGCAAAGGACTCTGGAACTCAACTCCTTTGACTAGAAAAAAGAGTCATAGAAAGGTGTGTATTTTTAAGATTTCATTACAAAAAGTCTCACCAGAAAATAGAGTGATCTACAGGTCGTACGATCCATTCAAAAAGACAATCATATTCCCTGGTTATCAATTACTACTCAGAAGGTCTCAAACTTGTACTACTGATATGAAGGACGCCGAATGGAATGCCCCTATTTCTCACTATCATAAGAGTTTTTTTCATAGCAAGTGAAGTAAGTGGTCGGACTTTTGTGGTGTCAGAGAGTTCAGATCATAGGTTATTTAGATGGCTGGCTTATTTGAACGGGCACAAAAGAATTATGCCTCAAATACAAAAATCAAGTTCAGCAGGCTCTTCAAAATCTAAGCATCCTAATCCACTTTGCAAAAAAAAAGAGAATAATTTTCAGGAATGATATCGAGTTGCTAGGAAACCAATGGAATATGGGGAAAACCCTATTAACCATGACAGAATCATCGCAGCAAAGAATTATAAGCAAGGGTATATATATTTCTCCAGAAGGTAAGATTTTACATTTTCTTCAGTTTTTCTTGATAGTTGACCAGTGTTAAAGAAAATATCAAAGTATTTAAATTAGGTGTGGAGAAAGGCAGCTCCGATAGGGTTTTAAGACTATTGGGCTTAGGTATATGGTTGTTGTAAAAGAATTCTCAGGCCATGGACAATATCAAATTCCTTTCACATATTGGGGAAAATAGTCCTTACTTCCCTTATGATCTCCTAAATAGATGCCTCATGGTCAGGTCTGGTTGATCATTCAGAAGAGATCATTGCGTTTGGAAAAGGGCCACTTAGATAAGCAGATATTCTCATTAAAAGTGTTAAAGAAGCACGTACCATATAAAGACATTCATGGATGAACCATTAGCTAGCTATGGCCTCAAGAAGCGAAATTCTGTTCGAGAACTCTCAATTTATTATTGATGGTAAGAAAAGACCTATCCCATCACAGATGTTTGAGCTTTAAAGAACATCTTCTTGCTAACTAGAAGAAAATAACAGATAACTTTAGAACTAAGAAATCTGCAGTGTTTATAAAAAAAGGGAAAAATATCATATTGGTCTGCAATTCTGCAAGCATTAAGGTCCATCATGAAAGCTTTGATTTCAAAAGTTTAGGCTCAGGAGAACAGAAACGCGAATATCAAGTTTCTCATTACTCTGCTTACTGTCAAACACATCAGCCAAAAGGGTTGACTTTTCCCTCGGACAGTGAGTGACAGACCCATATGTTTTAAGTAAAGAGCGATGTTATCGGTAGATTCAATATTATTGAACGAAAATATCATTAAAACAGACCAATATATTAATTTTCAAATGTGTGAGCAGCAAGACTACTATTATGTTTGTTCAAAGTTGTCATCATCTCACTGTTGTCAGCATCCTAAAAAAAAAAAACTGTTGTTATGAACGTTTTTGAGGTAACCAACTGGGACAAATAATTGTCCAAAACACTCCTTATATAGAAATGACTACTATTCATCGTGATTAGCTTCACGCATACATAAGTATATAGACTCCTCATCAGGAAAATGGGTGTGCCAACAATGATCATAATCAGTGTGAAAGAAAAAGTCATGCTATGTTGGTTTCTAAACACATGCATTATTTGTTCTTTATTTGATAATGAACTTAACCCTGGATAGGTACGCTCCTCGGACACCCCTTTAAGGGTATACTCGGACGCGAACGACCCCGACGCCAAAAAAAATTCTTGAAAAATCAGTTTTTGCAGTAACCTCCTTTTTTCTTTTGCCAAAAAAACTTCAATGAATGCTTAAAACAACTGTAAAGATAAATACTACTCATCTGCAGAAAAACTATTTATTATAAATATTTTAAAAAATTAAGTAGAAAAAAAAAGACCTGACATAAAAATTCATAAAAAAAAAGTTTATACATATATACACAAATCCTTTTAGGAATTGATTCTTGAATGTTTAGGACACATCTTGATGTATTTTGGATGAAGTCAGACCCATGGAGGTGAAGATCTGAAATGAGAAAAAAAGGGTAACTTTTTTTGGCCAAAAAAATTTGTCCAAATTTCATGAATTTTTTTGGGTACCCAAATGAAATAGGAAGTGGCTAATTTTTTTAGGGAATAAACATATGTTATCCTAAAATAGAAATATGTAAAAAAATCTTCATTATTTTGTAAATTACATTTATATCAGGGGCCATATCTAAAGGTAATTTTTTGAGTACTTAGAAATTTCGTAAAAAAATACATATATTTAATATATAATATGATATTTATGCAGGTAAAAATATACCAAAATATCACAAATTCTATAGGGAACAAGAATATATATAGATAGGGCAGCTTACGCTTCGGATATGTCCACAAAATGCCCGCCAACCACACTGACTCAGACTCCCTAATCTGCCACTTGAAATGTAGGAAGGGTATGTCAATTTCAAGGTGTTATTTACTAATCTAATTATTATTGGATATGCATAAAAATTGTATGGTGGGTTGCTGGATAATTGTCGATTATTTTATGACTATAAAATTAAAATTCTGACCCAAAAAAATTTTTTTGAAGGGAAATAAAATCGAAAAAAAAAATGTAAAACAATATTTTAGCTAAAAAAATTTGATGATATTCAATCAAAAAAAAAGTAAACAAAATTTTCCGACAAATAAACATCTAGAGGAATCATTACTCTGTGATAGTTCCTTAGTACGTAGTAATTTTGAAAGAATTGGGAAAAAACGAAAAAATGGCAATCACCGGAAAATCGAACACATACCTATATATACGCCATATCTGGCTAAAAAAAAGATAGGCATGGGTAGCCAGATCATCTAGAAACACTTTCCAACACTATAAAAATATAAGTTTTGCGACACTACTTGCCAATTCCTTACGGTAACATAACTAAGCAAAAAAATGCAAAACAAATAAAAAGGGGCACTCGCGGAAAAATGGCTAACATTCTAATATACGGCATTTCAGAAAAAAAAAATTCAGCCACGTGCTAGGCAAACCATCAAGGCACATTTTCCGACAAATAAACATCTAAATGAATAATTACTCTGTGATAGTTCCTTAGTACGTAGTAATTTTGAAAGAAATGGGAAAAAACGAAAAAATGGCAATCACAGGAAAATCGAACACATACCTATATATACGCCATATCTGGCTAAAAAAAGAAGATAGGCATGGGTAGCCAGATCATCTAGAAACACTTTCCAACACTATAAAATTATAAGTTTTGCGACACTACTTGCCAATTCCTTACGGTAACATGACTAAGCAAAAAAATGCAAAAAAAAAAAAAGGGGCACTCGTGGAAAAATGGCCATTCTAATATACGGCATTTCAGAAAAAAAAAAATTTCAGCCACGTGCTAGGCAAGCCATCAAGGCATATTTTCCGACAAATAAACATATAAATGAAATATTACTCTGTGATAGTTCCTTAGTACGTAGTAATTTTGAAAGAAATGGGAAAAAACGAAAAAATGGCAATCACAGGAAAATCGAACACATACTTATATATACGCCATATCTGGCTAAAAAAAAAATAGGCATGGGTAGCCAGATCATCTAGAAACACTTTCCAACACTATAAAAATATAAGTTTTGCGACACTACTTGCCAATTCCTTACGGTAACATGACTAAGCAAAAAAATGCAAAACAAATAAAAAGGGGCACTCGCGGAAAAATGCCCAACATTCTAATATACGGCATCTCAGATAAAAAAAAAAGACATGCACGTGTTAGCCCAACCATCAAGGCACACTTTCTAACACATAAACATGAAAAAAAAAAATCAATAATATACGGCAATTCCTTACTACGTAGTAAATTTTTACAAATATTGAAAAAAAACAGAAATTGGCAACCGCAGTTAAATACCCAATATACCAATAACTACGTCGTATCTGACAAAAACAAAATCACGCATGGGTAGCCAGATCATCTAGACACACTTTCCAACATTAAAAAAGCAAAAGTTTTACGACACTATTTCGCAATATCTTACGGAAAAATGACTTGGCAAAAAAATGAAAAAAAATGAAAAAGGGACACTCGCGGTAAAATGCCCGACATTCTAATATACGACATCTCAGATAAAAAAAAAAGACATGCACGTGTTAGCCCAACCATCAAGGCACACTTTCTAACACATAAACATGAAAAAAAAATGAATAATATACGGCAATTCCTTACTACGTAGTAATTTTTACAAATATTGAAAAAAAAACAGAAATTGGTAACCGCAGTTAAATACCCAATATACCAATAATTACGTCTTATCTGACAAAAACAAAGTCATGCATGGGTAGCCAGATCATCTAGACACACTTTCCAACACTAAACAAGCAAAAGTTTTACGACACTATTTGGCAATATCTTACGGAAAAATGACTTGGCAAAAAAATGAAAAAAAATGAAAAAGGGGCACTCGCGGTAAAATGGTCCTCGTGGTGATGAACGACATTTTAACTAAAAAAAAAAACATGCACATGGTAGCCAAACAATCCACCAAGACTTTCCACAACTGATAACCTATACAAGTTGCACCATTCTACGACAATTTCATAATAACTTTGATAATTATGCAAACTACCTTAGAAGGGTAAACTCGGACGCGAACGACCCCGACGCGTCTCAGAAATCGGGGAAGGAGTACAGCTACAGAAATGCACATCTGGACACTACTAGAGCGTGTAGGGGAGACACCTCCTGCAGGTCGATCACCCACAAATTCAGTCACGGGGGTGAGTCACGTGAGAAAAACCTGTTTTTTTTTTGACGCTCGGGGTCGCAAACGACCCATCGTACCTATCCAGGGTAATAATAAGTCAGGGAGTGTTAAGAAATGTAAAATTATGAGATTTAGACCATTGGCCCATTGACAACTATGCTATTATCGTTGGTAAGGATTTACCTACGTGCAAATGTGTGAATCCTATTGTAAGTAAGGTTTCAGTGCTTAACAGGGTAGTAACAAGGTCAGATTTAGATACTAATATACACTACAGTCATAGCATGTTCCTTGACTTAAACATGTGTGATGGAGGCAGTAAGGTTTATCTTAGTAACAGTGTGGCTGAAAACACTGACTCTATCTGTGCCAAGAGTGTTGGGCAAGCTGAAAATGTAGCTGACAAGAAAAGTGATGTAGTCATAGTCGTTTTAGTGGATTCCAGTATTAGTTACTGAGGAGGTTTAGGCACTAACATTCTGAATATGGAAGAGCTACTGCAGTTACAGGGAGAAGAAAAGACAGTGACTGAAATTTTTTAATATGAGTTGGGATAACTTTAGTCATTTTGTTTGCCAAAGTCAGTTGGCAAAAAGGAGATTATAGAACAATTTAATTCTGAAAACAGCATATGATGATCAAGGACATTTAGGGAGAGCCTTATGAAAATATAGTAATGGATATAGGCGAACATTTGCCTAAAAGTAAAGGAGTGTAAGTTAGTGTTATAAACATTGAAAAGGCTTTCTGACGAGAGAACTGCTAGTGATTTGAGCTCTTCGGAAGCCTTGTAAACGTTATAGAGGCTGTGCAGTGAGTGAAAATGGTAGTGTAGCGTTTTAAACATTGTAGAAGGTCTGTAGTATGTGAAAATATTGTGGTATAAGTAGTGGTTTTAGGCTTCTGGAAGGATTATAAACGTTCTAGAGTCTGCCTGAGCAAAGATCTCATAGTGATTTTAGTCTTTCTGAACCGTTGAATTTAGAGGGTGTGCATTGAGTGCATGTGGTGTTATGGCTAGTTATGTTAGCCTTTGGGAAGCATTGTACACTTTATAGTCTATGCTGTGAGTATGTGTTGTGTTGTATCCAGTGATTTTAGCCTTTTAATGTATTATAAGAACAATCCCTTTCTATTAAAAGTCAATTATCCATAAACAATTACATATACTCTAACCCATTACCTAGAAGCAATCTCAGTAAGATACTGCAATGCGAAAACTGTGGTTAAATGTTTGTTGAGTTATTTTTTATAGTTTGGACTACCTTGCTTTTACCCTGAAGGCTCTGAAGGGAATGCATACTGCTGGGCACGTTAGATTAAACTATGTAAATGTTGAAGTTTACTTCAAGGCTAACACACAAGCAATGGAGAAGTATATGTTAGCCACCAATAGAATCTCCAATATTGATAAGAGTAGGTTGTTTACTGTGATGAAGCGAGTGAAGCTCCTATGTGAAAATGGTCAGCCTTTTGCCTTTTAGATATCCAGTGAAAGAGATTCCCCAATGACTTGTGTCGGTATTATGAATGCTTCAGGCCATTATATTCATCCAGTGTTTATAATTCTACGAAAGAAAGGGAATGATTCCATCATGCGAGAAACTATTGATAGGTCAAATGGAATCCTTCATCAAAAGAGATGGATGGATGTTGAGTGTTTCCTTGAGACACTTCAGTATGTCAAGAAAAGGACCTCTTGCTCTATGGACAATGGGATGCTTTTGATAACTGACAATGTGGAAGGCCACGTGAACATCCCGGATATTAAGTATTCTTTGCAGCAGGGCATCGGCTTTGAGGCATTGCCTCTTCACAAAATGACCCTGGTTTGGAGCTAACTCTGATTTCTCGCAGGGAATTTGAACTCAAAGACAGGATGAAAGCAACTGAGTGAGTTCATTACAGAACACTCTCCTTTATATACAAAAGCTCAATGCAACAGGAAATTTCCTGTTCAAAACCGACACCGTTAACTGTAAGAAAACAGGCATGTTTATTCAGGTTCTTTTTAGTGCGAGGGAAGAGCGATAATACAAGCATAATATATACACAAAATGAAATGTCGTTACTATGTACGATCGTGTGATACACGGTTGGTACATGTCTCCCCCCCTAAAAATTACATACTGTAGATGTTAAATAGGGCGCCCTGATCTAGAGAGTCAAACTATAAGCGGGTCATCTGGCAAGATATAAGCGGGTTTTAGACGATAAATGGAGACCCAGTCTTCTTTACCACGAATATTTAATAGGAATGCTTTCGGACTGCGTCGCATCGCAAGGAAAGGGCCCGTGTAGGAGGCGTTAGTGGTGGCTTGCTATTGTCGTTGCGTAGGAAGACGTGCGTTGCGTAGTGCAAGTCTGTCGGTAAGTGATGCCTTGCTGGGAGCTTGTAAGTCTGGCGGCATGGAGTAAATTTTCCTACGATGTGACGTATGCGATGATCATCAGAGGAGGTTGTAGAAGGAAAAAATTCGGCAGGGACTACTAACGGGTCGCCATACACCATTTCAGCTGCCGAGATGTTGAGGTCGTCTTTAGGACTGGTCCTTAGCCCCAGGAGGACCCAGTTGGAATCCTTGAAGTGGGACATCAAAGCTGCTTTGAGGGTGCGATGAAAACGTTCAACCATTCCATTGGCGGCGGGGTTGTAGGCAGTTGTATGATGTAGGGGGATTCGCCAATGATGTCCACTATGGAAAGTGGTACCCCTGTCAGAAGTAATATGATCAGGGATACCAAATCTTGCAATCCATCCTGAGAGTAAGGCAGACGTACATGAGGCGGACGTTGCAGTTTCCATGTGATTGGCTTCAGGCTAACGAGTGGAGCGGTCGATGACGGTAAAGAGGTAACAATGTCCTTGTGATGTTGGTAGGGGGCCTATGACGTCGACGTGAATGTGTGCAAAACGACACTGAGGTTGAGGAAAGGTGCCCACTCCTGAATCCGTGTGTCGGTGTACTTTGGAAGTTTGGCAGGAAGTACAGGAGCGCACCCAATCCTTAGCATCCTTAGAAGTGCCATGCCAAATGATCTTCATCTTCAGCTGCTGTGCAGTAGAACGGCAAGAGGGATGTAAAAGGCAGTGAATGAAATCAAACACCTGTCAGCGCATGGGAGCAGGAATCCAAGGTCGCGATCTACCAGTACTGATGTCACAGAGGAGGGTGGTGTTGGAGTCTTCGAGGGGGAAGTGTTCCCAACGGAGTGACGTGCAGGATGTCCTACATGCTTGATACTCTGGATCCTGTCGTTGGGCTTCAGCCAGGGCATTGTAATCCAATCCCAGTTGAACGGCAGCCAACGTGTTTCTTGACAGGGCATCGGCAACAGGATTCATTTTCCCAGAGATATATTGAAGGGTGCAATTGTATTCAGCCACGACGGAGATATGTTGACGTTGACTGGCGGACCAGGCGTCAGACTGTCGAAGGAAAGCGTGCACCAGAGGCATGTGGTCTGTGCAAATGACGAAGGACGTACATTCTAAGAAATGGCGAAAGTGACGGACAGCCAAGTGCACTGCCAACAATTCGTGATCGAAGGTAGAATAACACGATTCTGCCTTGGACAGTTTTCTGCTGAAGAAGGCCAAGGGGTGGGGGGGGTGGCGAGCCGTTGACCACTTGCTCGAGTACTGCACAAATAGCGATGTCGCTGGCATCGGTGGAGAGAAGAAGAGGGGCATGTGGGATAGGAAAAGTGAGAGCTGCAGCGATTGATAGGGCTCCTTTGCATTGCAGAAGGTCGCTTCTTGCAGGGGACCCCACATCAGGCCCTTTGTATTGCCCTTGAGGGAGGCGTAGAGGGGAGCAGGAGTGGCGGCAATGACTGGCAGAAAACGGTGATAATAGTTGATAATGCCCAAGAATTCCTACAGAGCTTTGACTGTCGAGGGCGCGAGGAAGTCCTGAACAGCGGCTACCTTCTCAGGGAGGGGATGGACTCCTTCAGGAGTGATGCGGTGCCCTAAGAATGACACATCGTTGGCGCCAACGGTACACTTGGCGTACCGGACTATAAGGCTGTTTTGATGCAGGCGTTCGAGCACGATACGCAGGTGAAGGACTTGTTCCTCTTTTGAGGAGGAGAACACAAGTATGACGTCAATATAACATACACAAAAGGGGAGGTCCCCTAAGATGCCATCCATGAGACGTTGAAACGTGGCCACAGCATTACAAAGGCCAAAACAGGAGTAATTGAAAGTGTATGTACCAAACAGAGTGGTGATGGCAGTCTTTAGGATGTCTTCTGGGTTCACAGGCACCTGATAATACCATTTCAGGAGGTCGAGAGTAGAGAAAACCTTTGCTTTGTGCAGGTAAGAGGTCACGTCGGCGATGTTTGGGAGGGGGTAGTGATCCTGTTCTGTTTGCATGCTCAGGTGCCTGTAATCCCCGCACAGATGGAGGTAGCTGTCTTTCTTTAGGACGATGTGTAAGGGTGACGACCATGGGATGGAGGCCTTTAGGCGGCTGCCAATCGTTCCGATGCCAGACTTCTGAATTTTGCGAAGACTGATGGTCCCGTCATCTTGCTATGGTGATAAATACCGTACTTGGCCGGAGCCCTGGGCATTTGGCGAAGTTCTGGATGGAAAAAATTCCGGGTACGAAGTGAGGAGGTGGACGTAGGCATCCATGGGTGTGCTAATGTGAAGACCGAGGTTGGAGGGGGCGGGTCAAAGAGGTGTCAACAAGTATGAGTCTGTGTTGACCAATCCTCGGTGGGTGATATCGACCAGAAGGTGGAAATGAGAAAGGAAATCCGCACCGAGGATTGGCAATATGACGTCAGCAGCAACAAACTTCCCATTAAATTTACCATTCCCGAACGATAATGTGAGGTTCTCGTAACCGTAGGTGGGTATCGCAGATCCGTTGGCAGCTACTGCTTGGAGCAGTATTAGAACGGTTGATAGAAGTTGGTGTGAAAGTTAAGCTTGAAAAGTGTACATGGTTGGCCGGGGAGGTGGAATTTCTTGGGCATGTGGTGAGTGAATCGGGTATAAGGAAGAGTGAAAAGTTTGTGAGTAAGGTGAGAGAGTTTCCACGTCCTCATACGGTGCGTGAGTTGAGAGGTTTTCTTGGGTTAATTGAATTTGGTCGGAAGTTTGTCAGAGATTGTTCGGGAATAGGGAAGCCTTTGAATGAGTGGACAGGTAAGAGAAATAGTACGAGACTGAAATGGGATGAGCGTATGATTGAAGCCTTTGAAAACTTGAAAGAAGAGGCTGCGAGAGACGTCACTTCGGCCTTTCCCGATTATAGTGAACATGCGAGTATGCTAGAGTTATACACGGATGCTAGTGGGATTAGTATGGGTGGTTGCTTGGTTCAAATGCAAAGAATAAATGGAGATGAACAGTTGAGAGTGATAGCGTATGTAAGTAAAGCATTTAATAAGGCTGAGCGAAAGTATTCCACGATTGAAAGGGAGTTGGCTGCGATAAGGTTTTGCGTGAAAGCGTTGAAGGTATTTTTGTATGGTGTGAAATTTATTGTGCGTACTGACCATCAGCCCCTAGTGTACATGATTAGAAAAGAGTCTGTGAATGCTAGGGTTGCGAGGACAATAGAGGATTTGAATGAATTTGACTTTAAGCTAGAATATGTACCTGGGAGTAAGAACGTGATAGCAGATGCGATGTCAAGAATGCATGGTAATATAGAAGAGAGTAGCGAGAATGATAGTAATTTTTAAAAGGTTGCCGGAAGATTAAGTGGTGGTAAAAAGTTTTGAAGGTGATGACATTGTGTATAAATGTATTTTGTGTGGGTTAAATAAGTTTAAATTGAAGGGTTTGAATAGGGATATACCTGCTAGTGTAGATGAGCTTAGAATGAGTGTTAGGAATGAAGTATCGAAAGAAATGGCATATAAGGAGGAGGATAGTATGCTTGAGGGTGAATTGTTATCAAAAGTATTGTTGGTAGTAAGTATGTTGTATGGTGTCACTGTTTATTTGTATTTTGGGTGGAATCGTCCGATGCAGTATCGAGCAAATAAAGAGACTGAAAGGGAGTATATATTGAGGTTACAATGTAAAGAAAGATGTTGCAAGTTGTTGAGTGAGAAGGAGGATTGCCCGAGTGACTTGAATCCGAGTGGTATGAGCATGGAAGATAGCGAAGATGACCATGGGTGTGATAAGGATGACCCTATTGATAGGAGAGTAAACATTTGTATGCATGGTGTAAAAGGAAGAATGATGACGTATGTGGGTATAAATGAGAATGAATACTGTAGTTTAATTGATACAGGTGCGCAAGTGTCATTAGTGAATATGTCTGTTATCAAGGAAATAGAGCGGTACAATTGGGAAGTGAAAAGGCAATGTACGAGTGTGAGAATTCATGGGATAGGTAAAGGAAGTTTGCTAGTTTGGGAAGAAGTGCGTTTGAAAGTAAAACTGGGAAGTATGGAGGTGGAACATAATTTTATTGTAATGGGAGAGAATGAGATGCCTAGTTGTTTTTTGATAGGAATTGACTTTTTAAGATTGCATGATTTATCAGTTGATATTGGTAGTGGTTTGCTTCGGAAGAATAGATGTGAAGTAGTTGTGATAGAAGATAATAGTGTATTTATGGCGAATTTTGTTGGCATGGTTGATATTACGAGGAGTGAGGATGATCTACTGACTAAAGAGGAGGTGGAAGAAATGCACGATGAATGTGAGGAAATTAAAAGGTTACGTGAATGTATGTTGATTAGTATTGAGGTAGAAGAATGGCCGTCTGATTTAGAGGTGTATAAGAAAGTTAGTGTGTGTGTAAGAATATTGTTTATTTTCTACATAAGGGAATGGATGAAGATATATATGTTCCTGTGTTTCCGATGCATGCAGCAGTAAGTATGTGTATGTTAGTGCATGACAGATATGGGCATATGGGTAAGAAAAAATTATGGGAATGCATGCGTGAGAGATTGTTTACACCTTGGTTGAGTCAGATATGTAAGGATGTAGTGACTACGTGTGAAGATTGCCAGAAAGGGAAGTATCAGAGAGTGCATGCTAATCCGCCTGTTTTGAGATTACGTATGAAAGAACCATTTGAGATGTTTGTGATTGATTGTGTTTCGTTGCCAGTGACTGCAAGAAGACATGTGGGAATGATTGTTATGGTTGATCACATGAGTAAATTTACCTATGCAATACCCATCAAGGATAAACGGAGTGAGACTGTTGCAAGAATGGTTGGTCAAGTGATGTTGCCGATGTGTGTGTAAGCCTGTGAGAATGTTAAGTGATAATGGCCCTGAGTTTGTTGGATGGGAGTTTGAGCAGATGTTAAGAGAATGGGGTATTGAACATGTGTATTCGACTCCTTATATGCCAAGTGCGAATGGGTTGGCTGAAAGGACTGTAAGAACATTAACTGAAATTTTGCGAATGATGAGTACATGTGATAATGATTGGGATTTGTATGTTGGTAGAGCGTTGTAGGCTTACAATGCAACAGTGCATAAGAGTACGGGTATGTCTCCATGTAAGTTTGAGTTAAATTTTGAAAAGATAATAAGACCGAGTTTGGGTGTGTCGGAGGATGATAGAGATGTGTGGAGGAAAGCAAATAAGAGGTTTGAAAGCTTTAAAGTTGGTGAGAGAGTGATGAAAGAAGTAATTGAAAAGGGTAGAATGAATGTAAATAAGGTTCGTGATAAATTTGAAGGTCCCTATGAGGTGTTAGAAGTTGGTTCGAGTGGATTAAGTTACGTTTTGGGTAAGTTGTGTGTGGGTGGTATTGTGGAAAAAATTAGGGCCCACCACAACCAGTTGCGTAAATGGAAAGAGGTACCTGAGTATATCCAAGAGAATGGGATGAGTAAATGGTTGAAAAGGAACAAGGGTGAACCTAGTATGTATGAGGACTTAGGTCTGGAAGGTAAACAGTTGGTGTTAGTAGAATATAAGAAAAAGAAGAATACAAGAGCTTTAAGTAAAGATGAAAGAAGGGGAAATTTTATAAGTAAAAGTGAGAATAGAAATAAGTATGACAAGGGTGTAAATGTGCAAGTGTGTATGGAAGATAAATGTGTTAATACAGATGAATCATGGCTGAGTATGAATGATACCTATAGTGTGTGTGGCTTCTCCTTAGGTGATGTAAAAGAAAGGATGGCGAATGCGAGAGTGAGAGATAGGAGAATGATTAGTAGCATGAATGAATCTTTTACTAAAGTTGAGAATGTTTTTGATGAAATGGATGAACTGTTTACAGAAATGAGTGTAATTATAGGGCCAAACAAGAACGCTGTAGATGGGATTGTACATGATATATTAGATGATAGGGATTTAGATAGGAATAGTGTTAATGTAGTGAATGATTGTGATCAGGAAGAAGTGAATGAGAGAGTATATGGAGGCCCAGTTACTCGGAGTAGAGGTCCCGTTCCCGACTGCGACTGGGTAATGAAAAAAATAATGTAAGTGTTGTGTTATAAGGATTTGGCAAAGTAAGGGGGGAGGAATGTGGAGGATTTATTTTTGTTTTATTTTAATTTTTGTTTTTTGCCAAATCCTGAGAGAGAGAGAGAGAGAGAGAGAGAGAGAGAGAGAGAGAGAGAGAGAGAGAGAGAGAGAGAGAGAGAGAGAGAGAGAGAGGTAGTTAGTGAATGATTGTTTGTAGTGGGAAAGACTGTTGGTACAAATGAGATTGTTTGTTTATGTTTTTAGTTAGGTTACGGCAGTGGTGAATGTTTCGGAGCGAATGCTTTTTTTATTTGACTGCAGCTTAAGGCAGTTGTGTGAACGCTGGATTATATATATTTTTCTTACCAGCGTTGGAAGTGTTTTTTGATTTTCTAAGTAAGTACAGTTTTGTTTGTCTTTGCTTGTAGCGATTGTCAATGATAGGAACAATTTATTATTTATCTTTGATTATAGTGCGATAGTTCAGTTAGTTAGGAGTGTTCATAAGTGTTTTTCTTTTTTATATTGGCAGGCCGTGATTCCTCCTTTGGAGAGACTCAAGTTTTGAAAGTGGATTATTGTTGATGACCAGGCCTGTAATGAAGGATTGCATTTAGACTTCGCTATTTGATTGCTCAACTGTTGATGACCTGACCTGTATACGATTTTTTTTTGGACTGTTTTTTTTATTTCTGAACGGATGATGACTTGGCCTTTGAATTAGGATTGCTGATGATGATGATGATGAATATGATGATGATGATAACAATGACCCCAGTCAGGGAAGTAGTGTGTGCAAATTGCCACCCAGTGGAATAGTTGACCACCAAGGGGTGATACTGGTAGTTTGCCATAAAAGACAGTTTGGTTTGTGTTGAGGACAGTGTCGGTGTCCTATAAAATAATATATACATATTGGTTGTGGTTTATTTAATTTTAAGTTTGTTAGGGTTTTTTTTTTGGTGTTTTGGTTTTTGCATATTTAATATTAAGTTTGATCAGTTTTAAGTATTTTGAATGTGGATGCTTTTGGTGTTGATTATTTTAGTTTGTAAGGTAATATAGCTGGGTTGTCTCCACGATCAGAGGGTGAATTTTCCCAATTTTTTTTTCTTTGCTAAAAGTCTTCCTTTTGCCTATCAGAAGGCTGTGATATGTGTAGAATTCATCTCCAGCCTCTATAATGCCCCCCCTGGTCATCAACGCCCCCCTTATGTTAATAGTAAAAATACGAAATATCATTAATAATTTTCTAATTTTTTCAGTTTACCCCTTAAAAACTGTTCAAAGTCGTCTTCTCATATCAGTGATACCAAAGAAAATGGGCTCAGGGGAGACTATGATTTTATATCCAATATTTTCGTCATCAGACAAAAATCGTAATTTCTCGTTTTTTCTTTTTCGGGAGAGGGGTGTATTTCTTTGCTTGTCCTGCTCTTATGCCTTAAGTAATATAATATTTAGATGTTTTAGGCCATCAAGTGACATAATACCTAGAAAAACACAGAAGGTTTTTTCCC
>NC_090767.1:38335061-38367561 GCF_036898095.1 Palaemon carinicauda
ATCTGCAAGTTTTTATTCAGAGATTATTATTTGTTTTCCTCATCATCATCCATGATTAGTCAAATGCAGGACAAAGGCCTGCGACATGTTAGTCCACTTCCTTCTGTTTTTGTTCTTTTTATACCAGTTCATATCTGCATATTTTTATTTATGGATTATTTTTTTGTTTTCTTCACCATCATCCATGATTAGTCGAATGCAGGACAAAGGCCTCAGACATGTTAGTCCACTTCCTTCTGTTTATGTTCTTTTTATGCCAGTTCATATCTGCAAGTTTTTATTCAGAGATTATTACTCGTTTTTATCATCAAAGTCTATGATTAGTCGAATGCAGGACATAGGCCCCAGATATATTAGTCCACTTCCTTCTGTTTATGTTCTTTTTGATGCCAGTTCATATCTGCAAGTTTTTATTCATGGATTATTATTTGTTTTCCTCACCATCATCCACGATTAGTCGAATGCAGGACATAGGCCTTAGATATGTTAGTCCATTTCCTTCTGTTTATGGTCTTTTGATGCCAATTCATATCTGCAAATTTTTATTCAGGATTATTATTCGTTTTTCCCATCATCATCCATGATTAGTCGAATGAAGGACAAAGGCCTTAGATATGTTAGTCCATTTCCTTCTGTTTATGGTCTTTTGATGCCAGTTCATATCTGCAAGTTTTTATTTAGGGATTATTATTTCTTTTTATAATTCCAGTCTACTGGAAGCGTTTTGAACATTATAGATGCATTCTGAACAAAGATGTTTCTGTAATTTCAGTCTTTTTTAAACGTTTTCAAAGTCTTAGATGCATTCTGGACTATGATGTATCTGTAGGTTTAGGCTTCTGTAAGCGTTAAGAACATTAAATATTCTTTCCGAGCAATTATTGTTTTCTGTAATTTCAGTTTTCTTGAAGCGTTTGGAACATTATAGATGCATTCTGAACAATGACCTTTCTGTATTTTTTGTCTTCTGAAAACCTTTTGAACGTATAGGTGCAATCTGAACAATGATGTGTTCGTAATTTCAGTATTTTGTTAATATTTTGAACATTACATTTGCATCTTGTCGACTGATGTTTCTGTATTTTCAGTCTTCTGGAAGCGTTTTGAATATTATAGATGTATCCTGAGAATAAATCTTTCCGTAACTTTAGTACTTTGGAAGCGTTTTGAAAATAATACACGCTTTCTGAAGAAAGATGCTTTTATAATTTATGACTTATCAAAGAGTTTTTAACAATAAAGATGTTTTCTGAGCAATGGTGTTTTTGTAATTTCAAGTTTCTGGAAGCATTTTGAAAAATATAAATTCATTCTGAACAATGATGTTTCTTTAATTTTAGTCATCTGAAAGTGTTTTAAACATTAAAGATGTATTCTGAGCAATGATTTTTCTGTAGTATCAGTGTTCTGGAAGCCTTTTGAACATTGTAAATGCATTCTGAAAAATGTTTCTGTAATTCCAGTCTTTGGGAAGTGTTTTGGACATTAGTGATGCATTCTGACAAATGATGTTTTAGTATTTTCAGTCTCAGAATGCTGCAAAATATATCACAAACCAGTCTTACTTTCTACAAATCGTGTATTGCACCATTTTATATTTACAGTATACTGATTGATCTGCCGCAATATAAAAGTATATGGGAATCCAATTTGTTATGGAGCCTTATGATTGAGGGGAATTCCTCCAACCAAAAAAAAAAAAAAAAAAAAACAAGAAAACATGCAGTCTCCAAGCATTCTGAGCAAAGATGTTTCAGTCTTTTGGAAGCGTTTTAGAAATAATAGATGCATTCTGAACAATGATGTTTCTGTATCTTCATCCTCCCGGAAGCGTTTTGAGCATGGTAGATGCATTTTGAACAATGATTTTCACGTAATTTTAATCTTTTCGAAGCCTTTTAAACATTATAGATGCATTCTGGACAACAATTTTTCCGTAATTCTAGTTTTCTGAAAGCGTTTTGAATATTACAGGAACATTCTGAGCACTAATGTTTTTGTAATTTTAGTTTTCTTGAAGTGTTTTGAACACACTAGATATTT
The DNA here is from genome assembly GCF_036898095.1 of Palaemon carinicauda. Classification (NCBI taxonomy): domain Eukaryota; kingdom Metazoa; phylum Arthropoda; class Malacostraca; order Decapoda; family Palaemonidae; genus Palaemon; species Palaemon carinicauda. The sequence goes on from NC_090767.1 coordinate 38,337,105, forward strand.
CCTAAGCAATTATGTTTTTGTAATTTTAGAATTTTGAAAATGTTTTGAGCATTATAGATGCCTCCTGAACAATGTTGTTTCTGTAATTTCAGTCTTCTTGAAGCATTTTGAACATTATAGAAGCATTGTGAATAATAAGGTTTCTGTAAGTTCAGTCTTCTGGAAGCGCTTTGAATATTACAGATACATTCTGAGCACTGATGTTTTTGTAATTCTATTCATTTTGAAGTGTTTTGATCACAAAGATATTTTCTGAGCAATTATGTTTTTGTAATTTCAGTATCCCGGAAACGTTTTGAACATTATAGATACCTTCCGAACAATTTTTTTTCTTCTGTAATTTCAGTATTCTGGAAACGTTTTGATTATTATAGATGCCTTTCTAATAAGGTTGTTTCTGTAATTGCAGTCTTCTGGAAGCGTTTCGAATATTACAGATGCATTCTGGACTATTATGTTTCTGTAATTTTAGTCGTCTAGAAGGCTTTTGGACATTAAAGATATATTCTGAGCACTGATGTTTTTTTTTTAAATTTTAGTCCTCTTGAAGTGTTTTGAGCACAATAGATATTTTCTGAGCAATTATATTTTTGTAATTTCAGTATTCTGGAAGTGTTTTGAGCATTATAGATGCCATCCGAACAATGTTGTTTCGGTAATTTCAGTCTTCTAGAAGCGTTTTGAACATTATAGATGCATTTTGAACAATGATGTTTACTGTAATTTCATTCTTCTTGAAGAGTTTTGAACTTTATAGATGTATTCTGAATAATGATGTTTGTGTAATTTCAGTATTCTGAAAGCGTTTTCGGTATTATAGAAGCCTTCCGAACAATGATATTTCTGTAATTTCCGTCTTCTGTAAGCGTTTTGAGCATTATACATGCATTTTGAATATAAGTCTTCTGGAAGCTTTTTTAATGTTAGATATGCTCTCTAAACAATGGTGTTTCTGTAATTTCAGTCTTCTGGAAGCGTTTTGAACAATATATTGGAATTCAGGACAATGCGGTTTCTGAAATTTTAGTATTCTGGTAAGGTTTTGAACATTATAGATGCCTTCTGGGCAATAATGTTTTTGTAATTTCAGTCTTCTGGAAGCATTTTGAACATTATAGATAGTTCTGAACTATGATGTTTCTGTATTTTAGTCTTCTGGAGGCGTTTTCAACATTATGGATGCATTCTGGACAATGATATTTCTTTAAGTTCTGTCTTGTGGAAGCGTTTTGAAAAAACAGATATATTCTGAACAATAATGTTTCCTTGATTTAGTCTTCTAGGAGCGTTTTGAACTATCTAGATGCATTGTGAACAAGATTTGTTCTCTAATTTAAGTCTTCTGGAGGCGTCTTGAACAATATAGATGCATTCTGAACCATGATTTTTCTCTAATTTCAGTCTTCTGTAAGTGCTTCGAACAATATACAGTAGATGTATTCTGAACTATAATGTTTTTGTAATTTCAGTCTTCTGGAAGCATTTTGAATATTATCGAAGCAATGTGAACAAGAATGTTTCTGTGTTTTCAGTCTTCTGGAAGCCTTTTAAACATCATAGCTGATTTCTGAACAATGTTTTTTTCTGTAATTTAATGTTTATTGAAGCTTTTTGAACATTATATGTGCATTATGAACAATGCTATTTCTGTAATCTCAATAGAGTTTTTGCATTCACTTTATTCAACTAGAAGCGATTTAAATGTCCCAGATGCTGTCTCAATGGAGTTTTTGCATCTATTTTATTCACCTGGAAGCGATTTAAATGTCCCAGATGCTGTCTCAACAGAGTTTTTGCATTCATTTTATTCATCTGGAAGCGATTTAAATGTCCCAGATACTGTCTCAACAGAGATTTTGCATTCATTTTATACAACTGGAAGCGATTTAAATGTCTCAGATGCTGTCTCAATAGCGTTTTTGCATTCATTTTATTCATCTGGAAGCGATTTAAATGTCCCAGATGCTGTCTCAATAGAGTTTTTGCATCTATTTTATTCATCAGGAAACGATTTAAATGTCCCAGATGCTGTCTCAATAGAGTTTTTGCTTTCATTTTATTCATCTGGAAGGGATTTAAATGTCCCAGTTGCTGTCTCAATAGAGATTTTGCATTCATTTTATTCATCTGGAAGGGATTTAAATGTGCTAGATGCTGTCTCAATAGAGATTTTGCATCTATTTCAGTCATCAGGAAACGATTTAAATGTCCCAGATGCTGTCTCAACAGAGTTTTTGCTTTCATTTTATTCATCTGGAAGGGATTTAAATGTCTCAGTTGCTGTCTCAATAGAGTTTTTGCATTCCTTTTATTCATCTGGAAGGGATTTAAATGTCCCATATGCTGTCTCAATAGAGTTTTTGCATTCATTTTATTCATCTGGAAGCGATTTAAATGTCCCAGATGCTGTCTCAATAGAGATTTTGCATTCATTTTATTCAACCGGAAGCGATTTAAATGTCCCAGATGCTGTCTCAACACAGTTTTTGCATTCATTTTATTCATCTGAAAGGGATTTAAATGTCCCAGATGCTGTCTCAATAGAGTTTTTGCATCTATTTTATTCACCTGGAAGTGATTTAAATATCCCAGATGCTGTCTCAACAGAGTTTTTGCATTCATTTTATTCATCTGGAAGCGATTTAAATGTCACAGATGCTGTCTCAATAGAGTTTTTGCATTCATTTTATTCATCTGGAAGGGATTTAAATGTCCCAGATGTTGTCTCAATAGGGTTTTGCATTCATTTTATTCATCTGGAAGCGATTTAAATGTCCCAGATGCTGTCTCAACAGAGTTTTTGCATCCTTTTTATTCATCTGGAAGCGATTTAAATGTCCCAGATTCTGTCTCAATAGAGTTTTTGCATTCATTTTATTCATCTGGAAGCTATTTAAATGTCCCAGATGTTGTCTCAATAGAGTTTTTGCATTCATTTTATTCATCTGGAAGCGATTTAAATGTCCCAGATGCTGTCTCAATAGAGTGTTTGCATTCATTTTATTCAACTGGAAGCGAATTAAATGTCTCAAATGCTGTCTCAATAGAGGTTTAGCATTCATTTTATTCCTTTGGAAGCCATTTAAATGTCCCAGATGCTGTCTCAATAGAGTTTTTGCATTCATTTTATTCATCTGGAAGTGATTTGAATATCCCAAATGCTATCTAAATAGAATTTTTGCATTCATTTTATTCATCTGGAAGCGATTTAAATGTCCCAGATGCTGTCTCAATAGTTTTTGCATTCATTTTATTCATCTGGGAGGGATTTAAATGTCCCAAATGCTGTCTCAATAGAGTTTTTGCATTAATTTTATTCATCTGAAAGGGATTTAAATGTCCCAGTTGCTGTCTCAATAGAGTTTTATCATTCATTTTATTCTTCTGGAAGGGATTTAAATATCCCAGATCCTGTCTCAATAGAGTTTTTGCATCTATTTTATTCATCTGAAAGCTATTTAAATGTCCCAGATGCTGTCTCAATAGAGTTTTTGCATTCATTTCATTCATCTGGAAGCGATTTTAACGTTTAAGATGCTGTCTCAATAGAGTTTTTGCATTCATTTTATTCATCTGGAAGCGATTTAAATGTCCCATATGCTGTCTCAATAGAGTTTTTGCATTCATTTTATTCATCTTGAAGGGATTTAAATGTCCCAGATGCTGTCTCAATAGAGTTTTTGCATTCATTTTATTCATCTGAAAGGGATTTAAATGTCCCAGATACTGTCTCAATAGAGTTTTTGCATTCATTTTATTCATCTGGAAGCGATTTAAATGTCCCATATGCTGTCTCAATAAAGTTTTTGCCTTCATTTTATTCATCTGGAAGTGATTTAAATGTCCCAGATGCTGTCTCAACAGAGTTTTTGCATTCATTTTATTCATCTGAAAGGGATTTAAATGTCCCAGATTCTGTCTCAACAGAGTTTATGCATTCATTTTATTCTTCTGGAAGGGATTTAAATGTCCCAGATGCTGTCTCAACAGAGTTTTTGCATTCATTTTATTCATCTGGAAGAGATTTATATGTCCCATATGCTGTCTCGAGAGAGTTTTTGCATTCATTTTACTCATCTGGAAGGGATTTAAATGTCCCAGATGCTGTCTCAACAGAGTTTTTGCATTCATTTTATTCATCTGAATGGGATTTAAATGTCCCAGATGCTGTCTCAACACAGTTTTTGCATTCATTTTATTCATATGGAAGCGATTTTATGTCCCAGATGCTGTCTCAACAGAGTTCTTGCATTCACTTTATTCATCTGGAAGCGATTTAAATGTCCCAGATGCTGTCTCAACAGAGTTTTTGCATTCATTTTATTCATCTGGAAGGGATTTAAATGTCCCAGATGCTGTCTCAATAGAGTTTTTGCATTCATTTTATTCAACTGGAAGCGATTTAAATGTCCCAGATGTTGTCTCAACAGAGTTTTTGCAATCATTTTATTCATATGGAAGGGATTTAAATGTCCCAGATGCTGTCTCAACAGAGTTTTTGCATTCATTTTATTCATCTGGAAGGGATTTAAATGTCCCAGATGCTGTCTCAATAGAGTTTTTGCATTCATTTTATTCAACTGGAAGCGATTTAAATGTCCCAGATGCTGTCTCAACAGAGTTTTTGCATTCATTTTATTCATCTGGTAGGGATTTTAACGTTTCATATGCTGTCTCAATAGAGTTTTTGCATTCATTTTATTCATCTGGAAGCGATTTAAATGTCCCAGATGCTGTCTCAATAGAGTTTTTGCATTCATTTTATTCATATGGAAGGGATTTAAATGTCCCAGATGCTGTCTCAACAGAGTTTTTGCATTCATTTTATTAATCTGGAAGGGATTTAAATGTCCTAGATGCTGTCTCAATAGAGTTTTTGCATCTATTTTATTCATCAGGAAACGATTTAAATGTCCCAGATGCTATCTCAACAGAGTTTTTGCTTTCATTTTATTCATCTGGAAGGGATTTAAATGTCCCAGTTGCTGTCTCAATAGAGTTTTTGCATTCATTTTATTCATCTGGAAGGGATTTAAATGTCCCAAATGCTGTCTCAATAGAGATATTGCATTCATTTTATTCAAATGGAAGCGATTTAATTGTCCCAGATGCTGTCTCAACACAGTTTTTGCATTCATTTTATTCATCTGGAAGGGATTTAAATGTCCCAGATGCTATCTCAATAGAGTTTTTGCCTCTATTTTATTTACCTGGAAGCGATTTAAATGTCCCAGATGCTGTCTCAACAAAGTTTTTGCATTCATTTTATTCATCTGGAAGCGATTTAAATGTCCCCGATGCTGTCTCAACAGAGTTTTTGCATTCATTTTATTCAACTGGGAGCGATTTAAATGTCTCAGATGCTGTCTCAATAGAGTTTTTGTATTCATTTTATTCATCTGGAAGCGATTTAAATGTCACAGATGCTGTCTAAATAGAGTTTTTGCATTCATTTTATTCATCTGGAAGGGATTTAAATGTACCAGATGTTGTCTCAATAGAGTTTTTGCATTCATTTTATTCATCTGAAAGCGATTTAAATGTCCCAGATGCTGTCTCAACAGAGTTTTTGCATTCATTTTATTCATATGGAAGCGATTTGAATGTCCCAGATGCTTTCTCAACAGAGTTTTTGCATCCATTTTATTCATCTGGAAGCGATTTAAATGTCCCAGATGCTGTCTCAATAGAGTTTTTGCATTCTTTTTATTCATCTGGAAGCGATTTAAATGTCCCAGATGTTGTCTCAATAGAGTTTTTGCATTCATTTTATTCATCTGGAAGCGATTTAAATGTGCCAGTTGCTGTCTCAATAGAGTTTTTGCATTCATTTTATTCATCTGGAAGGGATTTAAATATCCCAGATCCTGTCCCAATAGAGTTTTTGCATCTATTTTATTCATCTGGAAGCTATTTAAATGTCCCAGATGCTATCTCAATAGAGTTTTTGCATTCATTTTATTCATCTGGAAGCGATTTTAACGTTTAAGATGCTGTCTCAATAGAGTTTTTGCATTTATTTTATTCATCTGGAAGGGATTTAAATGTCCCAGATGCTGTCTCAACAGAGTTTTTGCATTCATTTTATTCATCTGAAAGGGATTTAAATGTCCCAGATGCTGTCTCAATAGAGTTTTTGCATTCATTTTATTCATATGGAAGCGATTTAAATGTCCCAGATACTGTCTCAACAGAGTTTTTGCATTCATTTTATTCATCTGGAAGGGATTTAAATGTCCCAGATGTAGTCTCCACAGAGTTTTTGCATTCATTTTATTCATCTGGAAGGGATTTAAATGTCCCAGATGCTGTCTCAATAGAGTTTTTGCATTCATTTTATTCATCTGGAAGGGATTTAAATGTCCCAGATGCTGTCTCAATAGAGTTTTTGCATCTATTTTATTCATCTGGAAACGTTTTAAATGTCCCAGATGATGTCTCAATAGAGTTTTTGCTTTCATATTATTCATCTGGAAGGGATTTAAATGTCCCAGTTGCTGTCTCAATAGAGTTTTTGCATTCCTTTTATTCATCTGGAAGCGATTTAAATGTCCCATATGCTGTCTCAATAGAGTTTTTGCATCTATTTTATTCATCAGGAAGCGATTTAAATGTCCCAGATGCTGTCTTAATAGAGTTTTTGCATTCATTTTATTCATCTGGAAGCGATTTTAACGTTTAATATGCTGTCTCAATAGAGTTTTTGCATTCATTTTATTCATCTGGAAGCGATTTAAATGTCCCATATGCTGTCTCAATAGAGTTTTTGCATTCATTTTATTCAACTGGAAGCGATTTAAATGTCCCAGATGCTGTCTCAACAGAGTTTTTGCATTCATTTTATTCATCTGGTAGGGATTTTAACGTTTCATATGCTGTCTCAATAGAGTTTTTGCATTCATTTTATTCATCTGAAAGGGATTTAAATGTCCCAGTTACTGTCTCAATAGAGTTTTTGCATTCATTTTATTCATCTGGAAGGGATTTAAATGTCCCAGATGCTGTCTCAACAGAGTTTTTGCATTCATTTTATTCATCTAGAAGGGATTTAAATGTCCCAGATGCTGTCTCAACACAGTTTTTGCATTCATTTTATTCATCTGGAAGCGATTTAAATGTCCCAGATGCTGTCTCAAAAGAGTTTTTGCATTCATTTTATTCATCAGGAAGGGATTTAAATGTCCCAGATGCTGTCTCAACAGAGTTTTTGCATTCATTTTATTCATCTGGAAGGGATTTAAATGTCCCAGATGCTGTCTCAACAGAGTTCTTGCATTCATTTTATTCATCTGGAAGGGATTTAAATGTCCCAGATGCTGTCTCAACAGAGTTTATGCATTCATTTTATTCTTCTGGAAGGGATTTAAAGGTCCCAGATACTGTCTCAACAGAGTTTTTGCATTCATTTTATTCATCTTGAAGGGATTTAAATGTCCCAGATGCTGTCTCGCGAGAGTTTTTGCATTCATTATACTCATCTGGAAGGGATTTAAATGTCCAGGATGCTGTCTCAACAGAGTTTTTGCATTCATTTGATTAATCTGAAAGGGATTTAAATGTCCCAGATGCTGTCTCAACAGAGTTTTTGCATTAATTTAATTCATATGGAAGCGATTATATGTCCCAGATGCTGTCTCAACAGAGTTTTCGCATTCACTTTATTCATCTGGAAGCGATTTAAATGTCCCAGATGCTGTCTCAACAGAGTTTTTGCATTAATTTTATTCATCTGGAAGCGATTTAAATGTCCCAGATGCTGTCTCAATAGAGTTTTTGCATTCATTTTATTCAACTGGAAGTGATTTAAATGTCTCAAATGCTGTCTCAATAGAGGTTTAGCATTCATTTTATTCCTCTGGAAGCGATTTAAATGTCCCAGATTCTGTCTCAATAGAGTGTTTGCATTCATTTTATTCATATGGTAGGGATTTTAACGTTTCAGATGCTGTCTCAATAGAGTTTTTGCATTCATTTTATTCATCTGGAAGCGATTTAAATGTCCCAGATGCTGTCTCAATAGAGTTTTTGCATTCATTTTATTCATCTGGAAGGGATTTAAATGTCCCAGATGCTGTCTCAACAGAGTTTTTGCATTCATTTTATTCATCTGGAAGGGATTTAAATGTCCTAGATGCTGTCTCAATATAGTTTTTGCTACTATTTTATTCATCAGGAAACGATTTAAATGTCCCAGATGCTGTCGCAATGGAGTTTTTGCTTTCATTTTATTCATCTGGAAGGGATTTAAATGTCCCAGTTGCTGTCTCAATAGAGTTTTTGCATTCATTTTATTCATCTGGAAGGGATTTAAATGTCCCATATGCTGTCTCAATAGAGTTTTTGCAATCATTTTATTCATCTGGAAGCGATTTAAATGTCCCAGATGCTTTCTCAATAGAGATTTTGCATTCATTTTTTTCACCTGGAAGCGATTTAAATGTCCCAGATGCTGTCTCAACACAGTTTTTGTATTCATTTTATTCATCTGAAAGGGATTTAAATGTCCCAGATGCTGTCTCAATAGAGTTTTTGCATCTATTTTATTTACCTGGAAGCGATTTAAATGTCCCAGATGCTGTCTCAACAGAGTTTTTGCATTCATTTTATTCATCTGGAAGCGATTTAAATGTCCCAGATGCTGTCTCAACAGAGTTTTTGCATTCATTTTATTCAACTGGAAGCGATTTAAATGTCTCAGATGCTGTCTCAATAGAGTTTTTGCATTCATTTTATTCATCTGGAAGGGATTTAACACTAGGATGGCCGAGGTGTCGTTTTCGACACCTTCAAATTTTTAACTAATTAGTATGGAATAACCGATTTTGGCTCAATGCTGAGTCTTATAGACAATTATTAAATTTTTAAAAAGATGCTTAACAGACCTAATTTTTAAAAAAATATTCAGTGGAATAGCTGATATTTGAGGTTTTACCTTAAATGGCCAAGGTGTCGTTTTGTACACCTAGGGTATTTAAATGGTAAATTCATTTAAAAACTCCTCACAAGCAATAATATTTGTGTTTGTGTCCCTTATCTATATATCTATCTATTTATACACACACACACACACACACACATATCTATATAATGACTTTCTTTCAGTATGAGGTATACTATATATTTGTGAATTTCTTTTCAGACTTGTTATTCCTGACTTGAATATCCTTGAGAATTCTGTGTTTCGTGATCCTTGGCAAAGGAAACAGTTACTAAGTACTCATCATTCATATTAGCTTAGTGGTAGTCATACTGAATATATTAGAGATGGCTGCTTCACGGTGTAAGGGAAATAAAGATTTCTATACTGTAGAAGAAGCATTGAATATTATCTTCCAATCAGAAGATGAAGTTTCAAGTGATGGTAGTGATGGCAGTGAAAATGAGTTTTTACCACAAAAAGAAGTTTCTTCAAGCTCATCAGATTCTGATGACTATCAAGATAGTGAAGACGAATCCACTAGACAAGCAAGTACCTCATCAGATATACAAGCAAGCACTTCTACAGATAGAAATACCATCATTACACGGCATGGGATTGCCTGGGAACCTTTATCATCATCTCGGAAAGGAAGATATAGCCAAAGTCAGGTATTCAAAGCTACTTCTGGTATTTCAAAAACTGTGAAAAATGTAGTTGCAGAATCCCCATATTCTGCTTGGAGAATCTTCATTGATGAAACTATGCTACGGAAAATTCATAAATGGACAATCAGTGAAGGAAAAAATCACGATGAAAGCTGAGTGTTATCCTTAGAAAAGTTTGAGGCTTACATTGCTTTGACATATGCAAGGGGAGTGTACGGAAAAGCTCACAGTGCAGATTTTTTGTGGAATAAAACCTATGGACCAAAAATATTCGGAGAAACCATGTCTAGAAGTGATTACAAGAAAATACATAGATTCATTAGGTTTGACAACAGAAGCACAAGGTCAGAGAGGATCAAAAGTGACAAATTTACCCACATTAGAGACATTTTTGACCTATTTGTTGAAAATTGCAGAGGTGCCTATATACCAACATATAGTTTGACAATTGGCGAACAGCTATTGCCCATGAAAAACAGGTGCCCATTCATTGTATTTATGCCAAATAAACCTGATAAGTTTGGAATGAAATTTTGGGTCCTTACAGAGGTAGAAAACAAATACATTGTAAATGTGATCCCCTACTTAGGAGCCATAGAAAAGGAATCAAGGTTAGGGGTTCCCTTGGCGGAACATGTTGTGCTCAGTCTTACTGAAGTTGTGAAGAACAAAGGCTATAATGTAACAACAGACAACTTTTTTACATCTCTTGAAGTTGCAAGGAAACTGCGAGATAGAGCTACTTCAATTGTCGGTACTGTGAGAGGAAACAGCAAGCATCTGTCGAAAGAAATGACTTTACAAGAAAAGGGGAAAAAGTATGAATCCAAATTCTATTTTCTAGATGAAAGTGAATGCATGTTTGTTAATTATCAATGCAAAGCTAATAAAAATGTGTGCCTCTTATCAACAATGCATAGTTCTCCAACAATTTCGGAAGGTGAGAAGAAGAAACCAGCAGTCATTGATTTCTATAATGCTAATAAAGTAGGAGTAGACGTAGTCGACCAAATGCTCCGAAAGTACAGTACACATTGTGCTACAAGACGTTGGCCCCTTGGAGTTTTTTGTAATATACTGGATATGGCAGTTATAAATGCATGGATTATATACAAACTAGCATCAGGGAGAACAATTAGTAGGAAGGAGTTCATTTTGGAGCTCATTGAAAGTCTTAGGCATGCTTATGTTCAGAAGAGAAGCTTACCGAATCTTGCAGATGTGCCCTCCACAAGCTCATCATTACATAAGAAACGTCGCAAGTGTCATGGTAGAAAATGTTCAAATGCTACGATTACTGTTTGCCAAGTATGCAAAAAACCTACTTGTGGCAAATGTGCAAAGGATGAAACTAGGGTAGTGTTTGTAACATGTAAAGATTGTGGAATCTAAGATATTGATAAATAATTGGCCTACAGGATTGTAAAAAGAATGTTATAGCCTACTTCAAAATGATGTCAAATGTTATGTAATAACAATATTCTTTAATAAACTATGTATTGCAAACATATGAGTTATTTCATTAACCATATATGATTATTTTTCATGCCAAATTTCAATAAAAATCATAAGGTGTTGAAAACGACACCTCGGCCATTTTATATATATCAAAGGAGCTGGCCATCCTAGTGTTAAATGTCCCAGATGCTGTCTCAATAGAGTTTTTGCATCTATTTTATTCATCTGGAAACGATTTAAATGTCCCAGATGCTGTCTCAATAGAGTTTTTGCTTTCATATTATTCATCTGGAAGGGATTTAAATGTCCAAGTTGCTGTCTCAATAGAGTTTTTGCATTCATTTTATTCATCGGGAAGCGATTTAAATGTCCCAGATGCTGTCTCAATAGAGTTTTTGCATCTATTTTATTCATCAGGAAGCGATTTAAATGTCCCAGATGCGGTCTTAATAGAGTTTTTGCATTCATTATATTCATCTGGAAGCGATTTTAACGTTTAACATGCTGTCTCAATAGAGTTTTTGCATTCATTTTATTCATCTGGAAGCGATTTAAATGTCCCATATGCTGTCTCAATAAAGTTTTTGCCTTCATTTTATTCATCTGGAAGTGATTTAAATGTCCCAGATGCTGTCTCAACAGAGTTTTTGCATTCATTTTATTCATCTGAAAGGGATTTAAATGTCCCAGATGCTGTCTCAACAGAGTTTATGCATTCATTTTATTCTTCTGGAAGGGATTTAAATGTCCCAGATGCTGTCTGAACAGAGTTTTTGCATTCATTTTATTCATCTGGAAGAGATTTAAATGTCCCAGATGCTGTCTCGAGAGAGTTTTTGCATTCATTTTACTCATCTGGAAGGGATTTAAATGTCCCAGATGCTGTCTCAACAGAGTTTTTGCATTCATTTTATTCATCTGAATGGGATTTAAATGTCCCAGATGCTGTCTCAACACAGTTTTTGCATTCATTTTATTCATATGGAAGCGATTTTATGTCCCAGATGCTGTCTCAACAGAGTTCTTGCATTCACTTTATTCATCTGGAAGCGATTTAAATGTCCCAGATGCTGTCTCAACAGAGTTTTTGCATTCATTTTGTTCATCTGGAAGGGATTTAAATGTCCCAGATGCTGTCTCAATAGAGTTTTTGCATTCATTTTATTCAACTGGAAGCGATTTAAATGTCCCAGATGCTGTCTCAACAGAGTTCTTGCATTCATTTTATTCATCTGGAAGGGATTTAAATGTCCTAGATGCTGTCTCAACAGAGTTTTTGCATTCATTTTATTCATCTGGAAGGGATTTAAATGTCCCAGATGCTGTCTCAATAGAGTTTTTGCATTCATTTTATTCAACTGGAAGCGATTTAAATGTCCCAGATGCTGTCTCAACAGAGTTTTTGCATTCATTTTATTCATCTGGTAGGGATTTTAACGTTTCATATGCTGTCTCAATAGAGTTTTTGCATTCATTTTATTCATCTGGAAGCGATTTAAATGTCCCAGATGCTGTCTCAATAGAGTTTTTGCATTCATTTTATTCATATGGAAGGGATTTAAATGTCCCAGATGCTGTCTCAACAGAGTTTTTGCATTCATTTTATTCATCTGGAAGGGATTTAAATGTCCTAGATGCTGTCTCAATAGAGTTTTTGCATCTATTTTATTCATCAGGAAACAATTTAAATGTCCCAGATGCTATCTCAACAGAGTTTTTGCTTTCATTTTATTCATCTGGAAGGGATTTAAATGTCCCAGTTGCTGTCTCAATAGAGTTTTTGCATTCATTTTATTCATCTGGAAGGGATTTAAATGTCCCATATGCTGTCTCAATAGAGTTTTTGCATTCATTTTATTCATCTGGAAGGGATTTAAATGTCCCAGATGCTGTCTCAATAGAGATATTGCATTCATTTTATTCAAATGGAAGCGATTTAATTGTCCAAGATGCTGTCTCAACACAGTTTTTGCATTCATTTTATTCATCTGAAAGGGATTTAAATGTCCCAGATGCTATCTCAATAGAGTTTTTGCATCTATTTTATTTACCTGGAAGCGATTTAAATGTCCCAGATGCTGTCTCAACAGAGTTTTTGCATTCATTTTATTCATCTGGAAGCGATTTAAATGTCCAAGATGCTGTCTCAACAGAGTTTTTGCATTCATTTTATTCAACTGGGAGCGATTTAAATGTCTCAGATGCTGTCTCAATAGAGTTTTTGTATTCATTTTATTCATCTGGAAGCGATTTAAATGTCACAGATGCTGTCTAAATAGAGTTTTTGCATTTATTTTATTCATCTGGAAGGGATTTAAATGTCCCAGATGTTGTCTCAATAGAGTTTTTGCATTCATTTTATTCATCTGGAAGCGATTTAAATGTCCCAGATGCTGTCTCAACAGAGTTTTTGCATTCATTTTATTCATATGGAAGCAATTTGAATGTCCCAGATGCTTTCTCAACAGAGTTTTTGCATCCATTTTATTCTTCTGGAAGCGATTTAAATGTCCCAGATGCTGTCTCAATAGAGTTTTTGCATTCTTTTTATTCATCTGGAAGCGATTTAAATGTCCTAGATGTTGTCTCAATAGAGTTTTTGCATTTATTTTATTCATCTGGAAGCGATTTAAATGTGCCAGTTGCTGTCTCAATAGAGTTTTTGCATTCATTTTATTCATCTGGAAGGGATTTGAATATCCCAGATCCTGTCTCAATAGAGTTTTTGCATCTATTTTATTCATCTGGAAGCTATTTAAATGTCCCAGATGCTATCTCAATAGAGTTTTTGCATTCATTTCATTCATCTGGAAGCGATTTTAACGTTTAAGATGCTGTCTCAATAGAGTTTTTGCATTCATTTTATTCATCTGGAAGCGATTTAAATGTCCCATATGCTGTCTCAATAGAGTTTTTGCATTCATTTTATTCATCTGGAAGGGATTTGAATGTCCCAGATGCTGTCTCAACAGAATTTTTGCATTCATTTCATTCATCTGAAAGGGATTTAAATGTCCCAGATGCTGTCTCAATAGAGTTTTTGCATTCATTTTATTCATCTGGAAGCGATTTAAATGTCCCAGATACTGTCTCAACAGAGTTTTTGATTTCATATTATTCATCTGGAAGGGATTTAAATGTCCCAGTTGCTGTCTCAATAGAGTTTTTGCATTCCTTTTATTCATCTGGAAGCGATTTAAATGTCCCAGATGCTGTCTCAATAGAGTTTTTGCATCTATTTTATTCATCAGGAAGCGATTTAAATGTCCCAGATGCTGTCTTAATAGAGTTTTTGCATTCCTTTTATTCATCTGGAAGCGATTTTAACGTTCAATATGCTGTCTCAATAGAGTTTTTGCATTCATTTTATTCATCTGGAAGCGATTTAAATGTCCCATATGCTGTCTCAATAAAGTTTTTGCCTTCATTTTATTCATCTGGAAGTGATTTAAATGTCCCAGATGCTGTCTCAACAGAGTTTTTGCATTCATTTTATTCATCTGAAAGGGATTTAAATGTCCCAGTTACTGTCTCAATAGAGTTTTTGCATTCATTTTATTCATCTGGAAGCGATTTAAATGTCCCAGATGCTGTCTCAAAAGAGTTTTTGCATTCATTTTATTCATCAGAAAGGGATTTAAATGTCCCAAATGCTGTCTCAACAGAGTTTTTGCATTAATTTTATTCATCTGGAAGGGATTTAAATGTCCCAGATGCTGTCTCAACAGAGTTTTTGCATTCATTTTATTCATCTGGAAGGGATTTAAATGTCCCAGATGCTGTCTCAACAGAGTTTATGCATTCATTTTATTCTTCTGGAAGGGATTTAAATGTCCCAGATACTGTCTCAACAGAGTTTTTGCATTCATTTTATTCATCTGGAAGGGATTTAAATGTCCCAGATGCTGTCTCGCGAGAGTTTTTGCATTCATTATACTCATCTGGAAGGGATTTAAATGTCCAGGATGCTGTCTCAACAGAGTTTTCGCATTCATTTGATTAATCTGAAAGGGATTTAAATGTCCCAGATGCTGTCTCAACAGAGTTTTTGCATTAATTTTATTCATATGGTAGCGATTATATGTCCCAGATGCTGTCTCAACAGAGTTTTTGCATTCACTTTATTCATCTGGAAGCGATTTAAATGTCCCAGATGCTGTCTCAACAGAGTTTTTGCATTAATTTTATTCATCTGGAAGCGATTTAAATGTCCCAGATGCTGTCTCAATAGAGTTTTTGCATTCATTTTATTAAACTGGAAGTGATTTAAATGTCTCAAATGCTGTCTCAATAGAGGTTTAGCATTCATTTTAGTCCTCTGGAAGCGATTTAAATGTCCCAGATTCTGTCTCAATAGAGTTTTTGCATTCATTTTATTCATCTGGTAGGGATTTTAACGTTTCAGATGCTGTCTCAATAGAGTTTTTGCATTCATTTTATTCATCTGGAAGCGATTTAAATGTCCCAGATGCTGTCTCAATAGAGTTTTTGCATTCATTTTATTCATCTGGAAGGGATTTAAATGTCCCAGATGCTGTCTCAACAGAGTTTTTGCATTCATTTTATTCATCTGGAAGGGATTTAAATGTCCTAGATGCTGTCTCAATATAGTTTTTGCTACTATTTTATTCATCAGGAAACGATTTAAATGTCCCAGATGCTGTCGCAATAGAGTTTTTGCTTTCATTTTATTCATCTGGAAGGGATTTAAATGTCCCAGTTGCTGTCTCAATAGAGTTTTTGCATTCATTTTATGCATCTGGAAGGGATTTAAATGTCCCATATGCTGTCTCAATAGAGTTTTTGCAATCATTTTATTCATCTGGAAGCGATTTAAATGTCCCAGATGCTGTCTCAATAGAGATTTTGCATTCATTTTTTTCAACTGGAAGCGATTTAAATGTCCCAGATGCTGTCTCAACACAGTTTTTGTATTCATTTTATTCATCTGAAAGAGATTTAAATGTCCCAGATGCTGTCTCAATAGAGTTTTTGCATCTATTTTATTTACCTGGAAGCGATTTAAATGTCCCAGATGCTGTCTCAACAGAGTTTTTGCATTCATTTTATTCATCTGGAAGCGATTTAAATGTCCCAGATGCTGTCTCAACAGAGTTTTTGCATTCATTTTATTCAACTGGAAGCGATTTAAATGTCTCAGATGCTGTCTCAATAGAGTTTTTGCATTCATTTTATTCATCTGGAAGGGATTTAAATGTCCCAGATGTTGTCTCAATAGAGTTTTTGCATTCATTTTATTCATCTGGAAGCGATTTAAATGTCCCAGATGCTGTCTCAACAGAGTTTTTGCATTCATTTTATTCATATGGAAGCGATTTGAATGTCCCAGATGCTTTCTCAACAGAGTTTTTGCATCCATTTTATTCATCTGGAAGGGATTTAAATGTCCCAGATGCTGTCTCAATAGAGTTTTTGCATTCATTTTATTCATCTGGAAGCGATTTAAATGTCCCAGATGTTGTCTCAATAGAGTTTTTGCATTCATTTTATTCATCTGGAAGCGATTTAAATGTCCCAGATGCTGTCTCAATAGAGTGTTTGCATTCATTTTATTCAACTGATAGCGAATTAAATGTCCCAGATGCTGTCTCAATAGAGTTTTTGCATTCATTTTATTCATCTGGGAGGGATTTAAATGTTCCAGATGCTGTCTCAACAGAGTTTTTGCATTCAATTTATTCATCTGAAAGGGATTCAAATGTCCCAGTTACTGTCTCAATAGAGTTTTGCATTCATTTTATTCATCTGGAAGGGATTTAAATATCCCAGATCCTGTCTCAATAGAGTTTTTGCATCTATTTTATTCATCAGGAAGCTATTTAAATGTCCCAGATGCTGTCTCAATAGAGTTTTTGCATTCATTTTATTCATCTGGAAGCGATTTTAACGTTTAATATGCGGTCTCAACAGAGTTTTTGCATTCATTTTATTAATATGGAAGCGATTTGAATGTCCCAGATGCTTTCTCAACAGAGTTTTTGCATCCATTTTATTCATCTGGAAGCGATTTAAATGTCCCAGATGCTGTCTCAATAGAGTTTTTGCATTCATTTTATTCATCTGGAAGCGATTTAAATGTCCCAGATGTTGTCTCAATAGTTTTTGCATTCATTTTATTCATCTGGAAGCGATTTAAATGTCCCAGATGCTGTCTCAATAGAGTGTTTGCATTCATTTTATTCAACTGATAGCGAATTAAATGTCCCAGATGCTGTCTCAATAGAGTTTTTGCATTCATTTTATTCATCTGGGAGGGATTTAAATGTCCCATATGCTGTCTCAACAGAGTTTTTGCATTCATTTTATTCATCTGAAAGGGATTTAAATGTCCCAGTTACTGTCTCAATAGAGTTTTGCATTCATTTTATTCATCTGGAAGGGATTTAAATATCCCAGATCCTGTCTCAATAGAGTTTTTGCATCTATTTTATTCATCAGGAAGCTATTTAAATGTCCCAGATGCTGTCTCAATAGAGTTTTTGCATTCATTTTATTCATCTGGAAGCGATTTTAACGTTTAAGATGCTGTCTCAATAGAGTTTTTGCATTCATTTTTTTCATCTGGAAGCGATTTAAATGTCCCATATGCTGTCTCAATAGAATTTTTGCATTCATTTTATTCATCTGGAAGCGATTTTAACGTTTAATATGCTGTCTCAATAGAGTTTTTGCATTCATTTTATTCATCTGGAAGCGATATAAATGTCCCATATGCTGTCTCAACAGAGATTTTGCATTCATTTTATTCATCTGAAAAGGGATTTAAATGTCCCAGATGCAGTCTCAACAGAGTTTTTGCATTCATTTTATTCCTCTGGAAGGGATTTAAATCTCCCAGATGCTGTCTCAATAGAGTTTTTGCATCTATTTTATTCATCAGGAAGCGATTTAAATGTCCCAGATGCTGTCTTAATAGAGTTTTTGCATTCATTTTATTCATCTGGAAGCGATTTTAACGTTTAATATGCTGTCTCAATAGAGTTTTTGTATTCATTTTATTCATCTGGAAGCGATTTAAATGTCCCATATGCTGTCTCAATAGAGTTTTTGCATTCATTTTATTCATCTGGATGGGATTTAAATGTCCCAGATGCTGTCTCAACAAAATTTTTGCATTCATTTTATTCATCTGAAAGGGATTTAAATGTCCCAGATGCTGTCTCAATAGAGTTTTTGCATTCATTTTATTCATCTGGAAGCGATTTAAATGTCCCAGATGCTGTCTCAACAGAGTTTTTGCATTCATTTTATTCATCTGGAAGCGATTTAAATGTCCCAGATGCTGTCTCAAAAGAGTTTTTGCATTCATTTTATTCATCTGGAAGGGATTTAAATGTCCCAAATGCTGTCTCAACAGAGTTTTTGCATTCATTTTATTCATCTGGAAGGGATTTAAATGTCCCAGATGCTGTCTCAACAGAGTTTTTGAATTCATTTTATTCATCTGGAAGGGATTTAAATGTCCCAGATGCTGTCTCAACAGAGTTTTTGCATTCATTTTATTCATCTGGAAGGGATTTCAATGTCCTAGATGCTGTCTCAATAGAGATTTTGCATCTATTTCATTCATCAGGAAACTATTTAAATGTCCCAGATGCTGTCTCAATAGAGTTTTTGCTTTCATTTTATTCATCGGAAAGGGATTTAAATGTCCCAGTTGCTGTCTCAATATAGTTTTTGCATTCATTTTATTCATCTGGAAGGGATTTAAATGTCCCATATGCTGTCTCAATAGAGTTTTTGCATTCATTTTATACATCTGGAAGCGATTTAAATGTCCCAGATGCTGTCTCAATAGAGATTTTGCATTCATTTTATTCAACTGGAAGCAATTTAAATGTCCCAGATGCTGTCTCAACACAGTTTTTGCATTCATTTTATTCATCTGAAAGGGATTTAAATGTCCCAGATGCTGTCTCAATAGAGTTTTTGCATCTATTTTATTCACCTGGAAACGATTTAAATGTCCCAGATGCTGTCTCAACAGAGTTTTTGCATTCATTTTATTCATCTGGAAGCGATTTAAATGTCCCAGATGCTGTCTCAACAGAGTTTTTGCATTCATTTTATTCAACTGGAAGTGATTTAAATGTCTCAGATGCTGTCTCAATAGAGTTTTTGCATTCATTTTATTCATCTGGAAGGGATTTAAATGTCACAGATGCTGTCTCAATAGAGTTTTTGCATTCATTTCATTCATCTGGAAGGGATTTAAATGTCCCAGATGTTGTCTCAATAGAGTTTTTGCATTCATTTTATTCATCTGGAAGCGATTTAAATGTCCCAGATGCTGTCTCAACAGAGTTTTTGCATTCATTTTATTCATCAGGAAGCGATTTAAATGTCCCAGATGCGGTCTTAATAGAGTTTTTGCATTCATTATATTCATCTGGAAGCGATTTTAACGTTTAACATGCTGTCTCAATAGAGTTTTTGCATTCATTTTATTCATCTGGCAGCGATTTAAATGTCCCATATGCTGTCTCAATAAAGTTTTTGCCTTCATTTTATTCATCTGGAAGTGATTTAAATGTCCCAGATGCTGTCTCAACAGAGTTTTTGCATTCATTTTATTCATCTGAAAGGGATTTAAATGTCCCAGATGCTGTCTCAACAGAGTTTATGCATTCATTTTATTCTTCTGGAAGGGATTTAAATGTCCCAGATGCTGTCTCAACAGAGTTTTTGCATTCATTTTATTCATCTGGAAGAGATTTAAATGTCCCAGATGCTGTCTCGAGAGAGTTTTTGCATTCATTTTACTCATCTGGAAGGGATTTAAATGTCCCAGATGCTGTCTCAACAGAGTTTTTGCATTCATTTTATTCATCTGAATGGGATTTAAATGTCCCAGATGCTGTCTCAACACAGTTTTTGCATTCATTTTATTCATATGGAAGCGATTTTATGTCCCAGATGCTGTCTCAACAGAGTTCTTGCATTCACTTTATTCATCTGGAAGCGATTTAAATGTCCCAGATGCTGTCTCAACAGAGTTTTTGCATTCATTTTATTCATCTGGAAGGGATTTAAATGTCCCAGATTCTGTCTCAATAGAGTTTTTGCATTCATTTTATTCAACTGGAAGCGATTTAAATGTCCCAGATGCTGTCTCAACAGAGTTTTTGCATTCATTTTATTCATCTGGAAGGGATTTAAATGTCCTAGATGCTGTCTCAACAGAGTTTTTGCATTCATTTTATTCATCTGGAAGGGATTTAAATGTCCCAGATGCTGTCTCAATAGAGTTTTTGCATTCATTTTATTCAACTGGAAGCGATTTAAATGTCCCAGATGCTGTCTCAACAGAGTTTTTGCATTCATTTTATTCATCTGGTAGGGATTTTAACGTTTCATATGCTGTCTCAATAGAGTTTTTGCATTCATTTTATTCATCTGGAAGTGATTTAAATGTCCCAGATGCTGTCTCAATAGAGTTTTTGCATTCATTTTATTCATATGGAAGGGATTTAAATGTCCCAGATGCTGTCTCAACAGAGTTTTTGCATTCATTTTATTCATCTGGAAGGGATTTAAATGTCCTAGATGCTGTCTCAATTGAGTTTTTGCATCTATTTTATTCATCAGGAAACGATTTAAATGTCCCAGATGCTATCTCAACATAGTTTTTGCTTTCATTTTATTCATCTGGAAGGGATTTAAATGTCCCAGTTGCTGTCTCAATAGAGTTTTTGCATTCATTTTATTCATCTGGAAGGGATTTAAATGTCACATATGCTGTCTCAATAGAGTTTTTGCATTCATTTTATTCATCTGGAAGGGATTTAAATGTCCCAGAGGCTGTCTCAATAGAGATATTGCATTCATTTTATTCAAATGGAAGTGATTTAATTGTCCCAGATGCTGTCTCAACACAGTTTTTGCATTCATTTTATTCATCTGAAAGGGATTTAAATGTCCCAGATGCTATCTCAATAGAGTTTTTGCATCTATTTTATTTACTTGGAAGCGATTTAAATGTCCCAGATGCTGTCTCAACAGAGTTTTTGCATTCATTTTATTCATCTGGAAGCGATTTAAATGTCCCAGATGCTGTCTCAACAGAGTTTTTGCATTCATTTTATTCAATTGGGAGCAATTTAAATGTCTCAGATGCTGTCTCAATAGAGTTTTTGTATTCATTTTATTCATCTGGAAGGGATTTAAATGTCCCATATGCTGTCTCAATAGAGTTTTTGCATTCATTTTATTCATCTGGAAGCGATTTAAATGTCCCAGATGCTGTCTCAACAGAGTTTTTGCATTCATTTTATTCATCAGGAAGCGATTTAAATGTCCCAGATGCGGTCTTAATAGAGTTTTTGCATTCATTATATTCATCTGGAAGCAATTTTAACGTTTAACATGCTGTCTCAATAGAGTTTTTGCATTCATTTTATTCATCTGGAAGCGATTTAAATGTCCCATATGCTGTCTCAATAAAGTTTTTGCCTTCATTTTATTCATCTGGAAGTGATTTAAATGTCCCAGATGCTGTCTCAACAGAGTTTTTGCATTCATTTCATTCATCTGAAAGGGATTTAAATGTCCCAGATGCTGTCTCAACAGAGTTTATGCATTCATTTTATTCTTCTGGAAGGGATTTAAATGTCCCAGATGCTGTCTCAACAGAGTTTTTGCATTCATTTTATTCATCTGGAAGAGATTTAAATGTCCCAGATGCTGTCTCGAGAGAGTTTTTGCATTCATTTTATTCATCTGGAAGCGATTTAAATGTCCCAGATGCTGTCTCAACAGAGTTTTTGCATTCATTTTATTCATCAGGAAGCGATTTAAATGTCCCAGATGCGGTCTTAATAGAGTTTTTGCATTCATTATATTCATCTGGAAGCGATTTTAACGTTTAACATGCTGTCTCAATAGAGTTTTTGCATTCATTTTATTCATCTGGAAGGGATTTAAATGTCCTAGATGCTGTCTCAATTGAGTTTTTGCATCTATTTTATTCATCAGGAAACGATTTAAATGTCCCAGATGCTATCTCAACATAGTTTTTGCTTTCATTTTATTCATCTGGAAGGGATTTAAATGTCCCAGTTGCTGTCTCAATAGAGTTTTTGCATTCATTTTATTCATCTGGAAGGGATTTAAATGTCCCATATGCTGTCTCAATAGAGTTTTTGCATTCATTTTATTCATCTGGAAGGGATTTAAATGTCCCAGAGGCTGTCTCAATAGAGATATTGCATTCATTTTATTCAAATGGAAGCGATTTAATTGTCCCAGATGCTGTCTCAACACAGTTTTTGCATTCATTTTATTCATCTGAAAGGGATTTAAATGTCCCAGATGCTATCTCAATAGAGTTTTTGCATCTATTTTATTTACTTGGAAGCGATTTAAATGTCCCAGATGCTGTCTCAACAGAGTTTTTGCATTCATTTTATTCATCTGGAAGCGATTTAAATGTCCCAGATGCTGTCTCAACAGAGTTTTTGCATTCATTTTATTCAATTGGGAGCGATTTAAATGTCTCAGATGCTGTCTCAATAGAGTTTTTGTATTCATTTTATTCATCTGGAAGGGATTTAAATGTCCCATATGCTGTCTCAATAGAGTTTTTGCATTCATTTTATTCATCTGGAAGCGATTTAAATGTCCCAGATGCTGTCTCAACAGAGTTTTTGCATTCATTTTATTCATCAGGAAGCGATTTAAATGTCCCAGATGCGGTCTTAATAGAGTTTTTGCATTCATTATATTCATCTGGAAGCAATTTTAACGTTTAACATGCTGTCTCAATAGAGTTTTTGCATTCATTTTATTCATCTGGAAGCGATTTAAATGTCCCATATGCTGTCTCAATAAAGTTTTTGCCTTCATTTTATTCATCTGGAAGTGATTTAAATGTCCCAGATGCTGTCTCAACAGAGTTTTTGCATTCATTTCATTCATCTGAAAGGGATTTAAATGTCCCAGATGCTGTCTCAACAGAGTTTATGCATTCATTTTATTCTTCTGGAAGGGATTTAAATGTCCCAGATGCTGTCTCAACAGAGTTTTTGCATTCATTTTATTCATCTGGAAGAGATTTAAATGTCCCAGATGCTGTCTCGAGAGAGTTTTTGCATTCATTTTATTCATCTGGAAGCGATTTAAATGTCCCAGATGCTGTCTCAACAGAGTTTTTGCATTCATTTTATTCATCAGGAAGCGATTTAAATGTCCCAGATGCGGTCTTAATAGAGTTTTTGCATTCATTATATTCATCTGGAAGCGATTTTAACGTTTAACATGCTGTCTCAATAGAGTTTTTGCATTCATTTTATTCATCTGGAAGCGATTTAAATGTCCCATATGCTGTCTCAATAAAGTTTTTGCCTTCATTTTATTCATCTGGAAGTGATTTAAATGTCCCAGATGCTGTCTCAACAGAGTTTTTGCATTCATTTTATTCATCTGAAAGGGATTTAAATGTCCCAGATGCTGTCTCAACAGAGTTTATGCATTCATTTTATTCTTCTGGAAGGGATTTAAATGTCCCAGATGCTGTCTCAACAGAGTTTTTGCATTCATTTTATTCATCTGGAAGAGATTTAAATGTCCCAGATGCTGTCTCGAGAGAGTTTTTGCATTCATTTTACTCATCTGGAAGGGATTTAAATGTCCCAGATGCTGTCTCAACAGAGTTTTTGCATTCATTTTATTCATCTGAATGGGATTTAAATGTCCCAGATGCTGTCTCAACACAGTTTTTGCATTCATTTTATTCATATGGAAGCGATTTTATGTCCCAGATGCTGTCTCAACAGAGTTCTTGCATTCACTTTATTCATCTGGAAGCGATTTAAATGTCCCAGATGCTGTCTCAACAGAGTTTTTGCATTCATTTTATTCATCTGGAAGGGATTTAAATGTCCCAGATTCTGTCTCAATAGAGTTTTTGCATTCATTTTATTCAACTGGAAGCGATTTAAATGTCCCAGATGCTGTCTCAACAGAGTTTTTGCATTCATTTTATTCATCTGGAAGGGATTTAAATGTCCTAGATGCTGTCTCAACAGAGTTTTTGCATTCATTTTATTCATCTGGAAGGGATTTAAATGTCCCAGATGCTGTCTCAATAGAGTTTTTGCATTCATTTTATTCAACTGGAAGCGATTTAAATGTCCCAGATGCTGTCTCAACAGAGTTTTTGCATTCATTTTATTCATCTGGTAGGGATTTTAACGTTTCATATGCTGTCTCAATAGAGTTTTTGCATTCATTTTATTCATCTGGAAGTGATTTAAATGTCCCAGATGCTGTCTCAATAGAGTTTTTGCATTCTTTTTATTCATATGGAAGGGATTTAAATGTCCCAGATGCTGTCTCAACAGAGTTTTTGCATTCATTTTATTCATCTGGAAGGGATTTAAATGTCCTAGATGCTGTCTAAATTGAGTTTTTGCATCTATTTTATTCATCAGGAAACGATTTAAATGTCCCAGATGCTATCTCAACATAGTTTTTGCTTTCATTTTATTCATCTGGAAGGGATTTAAATGTCCCAGTTGCTGTCTCAATAGAGTTTTTGCATTCATTTTATTCATCTGGAAGGGATTTAAATGTCCCAGAGGCTGTCTCAATAGAGATATTGCATTCATTTTATTCAAATGGAAGCGATTTAATTGTCCCAGATGCTGTCTCAACACAGTTTTTGCATTCACTTTATTCATCTGAAAGGGATTTAAATGTCCCAGATGCTATCTCAATAGAGTTTTTGCATCTATTTTATTTACTTGGAAGCGATTTAAATGTCCCAGATGCTGTCTCAACAGAGTTTTTGCATTCATTTTATTCATCTGGAAGCGATTTAAATGTCCCAGATGCTGTCTCAACAGAGTTTTTGCATTCATTTTATTCAATTGGGAGCGATTTAAATGTCTCAGATGCTGTCTCAATAGAGTTTTTGTATTCATTTTATTCATCTGGAAGGGATTTAAATGTCCCATATGCTGTCTCAATAGAGTTTTTGCATTCATTTTATTCATCTGGAAGCGATTTAAATGTCCCAGATGCTGTCTCAACAGAGTTTTTGCATTCATTTTATTCATCAGGAAGCGATTTAAATGTCCCAGATGCGGTCTTAATAGAGTTTTTGCATTCATTATATTCATCTGGAAGCAATTTTAACGTTTAACATGCTGTCTCAATAGAGTTTTTGCATTCATTTTATTCATCTGGAAGCGATTTAAATGTCCCATATGCTGTCTCAATAAAGTTTTTGCCTTCATTTTATTCATCTGGAAGTGATTTAAATGTCCCAGATGCTGTCTCAACAGAGTTTTTGCATTCATTTTATTCATCTGAAAGGGATTTAAATGTCCCAGATGCTGTCTCAACAGAGTTTATGCATTCATTTTATTCTTCTGGAAGGGATTTAAATGTCCCAGATGCTGTCTCAACAGAGTTTTTGCATTCATTTTATTCATCTGGAAGAGATTTAAATGTCCCAGATGCTGTCTCGAGAGAGTTTTTGCATTCATTTTACTCATCTGGAAGGGATTTAAATGTCCCAGATGCTGTCTCAACAGAGTTTTTGCATTCATTTTATTCATCTGAATGGGATTTAAATGTCCCAGTTGCTGTCTCAACACAGTTTTTGCATTCATTTTATTCATATGGAAGCGATTTTATGTCCCAGATGCTGTCTCAACAGAGTTCTTGCATTCACTTTATTCATCTGGAAGCGATTTAAATGTCCCAGATGCTGTCTCAACAGAGTTTTTGCATTCATTTTATTCATCTGGAAGGGATTTAAATGTCCCAGATGCTGTCTCAATAGAGTTTTTGCATTCATTTTATTCAACTGGAATCGATTTAAATGTCCCTGATGCTGTCTCAACAGAGTTTTTGCATTCATTTTATTCATCTGGAAGGGATTTAAATGTCCTAGATGCTGTCTCAACAGAGTTTTTGCATTCATTTTATTCATCTGGAAGGGATTTGAATGTCCCAGATGCTGTCTCAATAGAGTTTTTGCATTCATTTTATTCAACTGGAAGCGATTTAAATGTCCCAGATGCTGTCTCAACAGAGTTTTTGCATTCATTTTATTCATCTGGTAGGGATTTTAACGTTTCATATGCTGTCTCAATAGAGTTTTTGCATTCATTTTATTCATCTGGAAGCGATTTAAATGTCCCAGATGCTGTCTCAATAGAGTTTTTGCATTCATTTTATTCATATGGAAGGGATTTAAATGTCCCAGATGCTGTCTCAACAGAGTTTTTGCATTCATTTTATTCATCTGGAAGGGATTTAAATGTCCTAGATGCTGTCTCAATAGAGTTTTTGCATCTATTTTATTCATCAGGAAACGATTTAAATGTCCCAGATGCTATCTCAGCAGAGTTTTTGCTTTCATTTTATTCATCTGGAAGTGATTTAAATGTCCCAGTTGCTGTCTCAATAGAGTTTTTGCATTCATTTTATTCATCTGGAAGGGATTTAAATGTCCCATATGCTGTCTCAATAGAGTTTTTGCATTCATTTTATTCATCTGGAAGGGATTTAAATGTCCCAGATGCTGTCTCAATAGAGATATTGCATTCATTTTATTCAAATGGAAGCGATTTAATTGTCCCAGATGCTGTCTCAACACAGTTTTTGCATTCATTTTATTCATCTGAAAGGGATTTAAATGTCCCAGATGCTATCTCAATAGAGTTTTTGCATCTATTTTATTTACCTGGAAGCGATTTAAATGTCCCAGATGCTGTCTCAACAGAGTTTTTGCATTCATTTTATTCATCTGGAAGCGATTTAAATGTCCCAGATGCTGTCTCAACAGAGTTTTTGCATTCATTTTATTCAACTGGGAGCGATTTAAATGTCTCAGATGCTGTCTCAATAGAGTTTTTGTATTCATTTTATTCATCTGGAAGGGATTTAAATGTCCCATATGCTGTCTCAATAGAGTTTTTGCAATCATTTTATTCATCTGGAAGCGATTTAAATGTCCCAGATGCTCTCAATAGAGATTTTGCATTCATTTTTTTCAACTGGAAGCGATTTAAATGTCCCAGATGCTGTCTCAACACAGTTTTTGTATTCATTTTATTCATCTGAAAGGGATTTAAATGTCCCAGATGCTGTCTCAATAGAGTTTTTGCATCTATTTTATTTACCTGGAAGCGATTTAAATGTCCCAGATGCTGTCTCAACAGAGTTTTTGCATTCATTTTATTCATCTGGAAGCGATTTAAATGTCCCAGATGCTGTCTCAACAGAGTTTTTGCATTCATTTTATTCAACTGGAAGCGATTTAAATGTCTCAGATGCTGTCTCAATAGAGTTTTTGCATTCATTTTATTAATCTGGAAGGGATTTAAATGTCCCAGATGTTGTCTCAATAGAGTTTTTGCATTCATTTTATTCATCTGGAAGCGATTTAAATGTCCCAGATGCTGTCTCAACAGAGTTTTTGCTTTCATTTTATTCATATGGAAGCGATTTGAATGTCCCAGATGCTTTCTCAACAGAGTTTTTGCATCCATTTTATTCATCTGGAAGCGATTTAAATGTCCCAGATGCTGTCTCAATAGAGTTTTTGCATTCATTTTATTCATCTGGAAGCGATTTAAATGTCCCAGATGTTGTCTCAATAGAGATTTTGCATTCATTTTATTCATCTGGAAGCGATTTAAATGTCCCAGATGCTGTCTCAATAGAGTGTTTGCATTCATTTTATTCAACTGATAGCGTATTAAATGTCCCAGATGCTGTCTCAATAGAGTTTTTGCATTCATTTTATTCATCTGGGAGGGATTTAAATGTCCCAGATGCTGTCTCAACAGAGTTTTTGCATTCATTTTATTCATCTGAAAGGGATTTAAATGTCCCAGTTACTGTCTCAATAGAGTTTTGCATTCATTTTATTCATCTGGAAGGGATTTAAATATCCCAGATCCTGTCTCAATAGAGTTTTTGCATCTATTTTATTCATCAGGAAGCTATTTAAATGTCCCAGATGCTGTCTCAATAGAGTTTTTGCATTCATTTTATTCATCTGGAAGCGATTTTAACGTTTAAGATGCTGTCTCAATAGAGTTTTTGCATTCATTTTTTTCATCTGGAAGCGATTTAAATGTCCCATATGCTGTCTCAATAGAATTTTTGCATTCATTTTATTCATCTGGAAGCGATTTTAACGTTTAATATGCTGTCTCAATAGAGTTTTTGCATTCATTTTATTCATCTGGAAGCGATATAATGTCCCAGATGCTGTCTCAACAGAGATTTTGCATTCATATTATTCATCTGGAAGGGATTTAAATGTCCCAGATGCAGTCTCAACAGAGTTTTTGCATTCATTTTATTCCTCTGGAAGGGATTTAAATCTCCCAGATGCTGTCTCAATAGAGTTTTTGCATCTATTTTTTTCATCAGGAAGCGATTTAAATGTCCCAGATGCTGTCTTAATACAGTTTTTGCATTCATTTTATTCATCTGGAAGCGATTTTAACGTTTAATATGCTGTCTCAATAGAGTTTTTGCATTCATTTTATTCATCTGGAAGCGATTTAAATGTCCCATATGCTGTCTCAATAGAGTTTTTGCATTCATTTTATTCATCTGGATGGGATTTAAATGTCCCAGATGCTGTCTCAACAGAGTTTTTGTATTCATTTTATTCATCTGAAAGGGATTTAAATGTCCCAGATGCTGTCTCAATAGAGTTTTTGCATTCATTTTATTAATCTGGAAGCGATTTAAATGTCCCAGATGCTGTCTCAACAGAGTTTTTGCATTCATTTTATTCATCTGGAAGAGATTTAAATGTCCCAGATGCTGTCTCGAGAGAGTTTTTGCATTCATTTTACTCATCTGGAAGGGATTTAAATGTCCCAGATGCTGTCTCAACAGAGTTTTTTGCATTCATTTTATTCATCTGAATGGGATTTAAATGTCCCAGATGCTGTCTCAACACAGTTTTTGCATTCATTTTATGCATATGGAAGCGATTTTATGTCCCAGATGCTGTCTCAACAGAGTTCTTGCATTCACTTTATTCATCTGGAAGCGATTTAAATGTCCCAGATGCTGTCTCAACAGAGTTTTTGCATTCATTTTATTCATCTGGAAGGGATTTAAATGTCCCAGATGCTGTCTCAATAGAGTTTTTGCATTCATTTTATTCAACTGGAAGCGATTTAAATGTCCCAGATGCTGTCTCAATAGAGTTTTTGCATTCATTTTATTCATCTGGAAGGGATTTAAATGTCCTAGATGCTGTCTCAACAGAGTTTTTGCATTCATTTTATTCATCTGGAAGGGATTTAAATGTCCCAGATGCTATCTCAATAGAGTTTTTGCATCTATTTTATTTACTTGGAAGCGATTTAAATGTCCCAGATGCTGTCTCAACAGAGTTTTTGCATTCATTTTATTCATCTGGAAGCGATTTAAATGTCCCAGATGCTGTCTCAACAGAGTTTTTGCATTCATTTTATTCAATTGGGAGCGATTTAAATGTCTCAGATGCTGTCTCAATAGAGTTTTTGTATTCATTTTATTCATCTGGAAGGGATTTAAATGTCCCATATGCTGTCTCAATAGAGTTTTTGCATTCATTTTATTCATCTGGAAGCGATTTAAATGTCCCAGATGCTGTCTCAACAGAGTTTTTGCATTCATTTTATTCATCAGGAAGCGATTTAAATGTCCCAGATGCGGTCTTAATAGAGTTTTTGCATTCATTATATTCATCTGGAAGCAATTTTAACGTTTAACATGCTGTCTCAATAGAGTTTTTGCATTCATTTTATTCATCTGGAAGCGATTTAAATGTCCCATATGCTGTCTCAATAAAGTTTTTGCCTTCATTTTATTCATCTGGAAGTGATTTAAATGTCCCAGATGCTGTCTCAACAGAGTTTTTGCATTCATTTTATTCATCTGAAAGGGATTTAAATGTCCCAGATGCTGTCTCAACAGAGTTTATGCATTCATTTTATTCTTCTGGAAGGGATTTAACCCTTTCCGATCACCCGGAGATCTCTACTCCGGTGAAAAGACAGTACCTGCTACCCCAAGTGGCGCTGCTCAATGAATCACAATGACTATGAACCCTGCATGGACTCCTTGAAAATGTCTTATTATTAACAATTTAGTACGATTCAATTAATTTTATGGTATCATTGGGAAGGTAAATCATTCTTCTTTTTCACTTTACTTTTTTAATAGACGTACTACAAATACTTATCACACAGGAAGATGAAACTTTGTGTTATAATTCAGAAAAACATTCGGAAATAGGAATTTTCCCGGTCATTAATTCCCAATAATACAGTTACCTTTTATTTTTTCATCGTACAAAGTTTTCACGCAAAAAGCTTATGCATCAGTGCCCATCGCGATGATTTAGTAAACTGATTTCGAGTTTATT
>NC_090767.1:38372561-38376698 GCF_036898095.1 Palaemon carinicauda
AAGAATCGTTTTTTGCTAAACACAGATTTTGTGAATTCCCTGGAATCAACTTTTCTGGCACTAAAAATATCACTGATAGAGATCTTCCGAAGCAACCCAATTTGAATGAGCAATCCATGAAAGGCCATTACTTCTTTTGCTGTTACGTCCTTCCAGTCTTGCCAAACAGAATATTGCTGAAGAGGACGTTTTACGTTGATTTTTTGCCTTGCATAATTATTTGTTTCATCGGCAATCAATTGAAATAACTCCAAGGAAAAAAATAAATGGAAAAAATCTAGCGGGGTACGCATCCCAGCTCTATGGGGAAAAAAACTGCTGTTTCCCCGTATGAGAATATTCTTTTAGTTTATGCACGCCTTCATTATATTCTTCCCATTCATTTTCTTCATCGTCACTGTCACTACCTTCATCATCGTTCACTTCTAGCAATTCTCGTGGAGGGTCGTAGAGCCTCTCGTCAAAGTCACTGCCAGCGTGCTCAGAATCGGAATCGGATGAAGCATTATTTTCCATGTCCATGTAAACCCCGTTATAACTAACATCACAATTTTCCTCATTGTCGTCGATGCCTACAAAATCATCTCTGAAGAACACATATCAAGACATTCTAAAATTTCCGACGTAGTTCGCAAAAACATTTTTGAGGAAGCCATTATATAGGATAAGTGTTTGAAAGCGATGATCTCGGAAATTATCTGGTGAGAGGGGAGTCGATCACAATCGGTACTTGCTGCTGAACGAGGCCAAACGCACTGAGAAATGGATATCGTGAGTGTCTGCCTTTATTTATTAATCTAACTCGTCTTTGGGGGAAAAGGGGGGAGAGGATTAATTAAGAAAACGAGGAATATTAATCTTTAAGAACTACAGAAAACGAAGCAACGGTTAAAACAGCGAATAACTTTAATTAATAGAAGCAGTTTATGAATAAATAAGATCTTTTCGGTGGGCTACCAGAGGTAGCCCAAGTACTAGGACGACGTATTTTACTTGGGCTACCACAGGTAGCCCATGGAGTGGAAAGGGTTAAATGTCCCAGATGCTGTCTCAACAGAGTTTTTGCATTCATTTTATTCATCTGGAAGAGATTTAAATGTCCCAGATGCTGTCTCGAGAGAGTTTTTGCCATTCATTTTACTCATCTGGAAGGGATTTAAATGTCCCGGATGCTGTCTCAACAGAGTTTTTGCATTCATTTTATTCATCTGAATGGGATTTAAATGTCCCAGATGCTGTCTCAACACAGTTTTTGCATTCATTTTATTCATATGGAAGCGATTTTATGTCCCAGATGCTGTCTCAACAGAGTTCTTGCATTCACTTTATTCATCTGGAAGCGATTTAAATGTCCCAGATGCTGTCTCAACAGAGTTTTTGCATTCATTTTATTCATCTGGAAGGGATTTAAATGTCCCAGATGCTGTCTCAATAGAGTTTTTGCATTCATTTTATTCAACTGGAAGCGATTTAAATGTCCCAGATGCTGTCTCAACAGAGTTTTTGCATTCATTTTATTCATCTGGAAGGGATTTAAATGTCCTGGATGCTGTCTCAACAGAGTTTTTGCATTCATTTTATTCATCTGGAAGGGATTTAAATGTCCCAGATGCTGTCTCAATAGAGTTTTTGCATTCATTTTATTCAACTGGAAGCGATTTAAATGTCCCAGATGCTGTCTCAACAGAGTTTTTGCATTCATTTTATTCATCTGGTAGGGATTTTAACGTTTCATATGCTGTCTCAATAGAGTTTTTTGCATTCATTTTATTCATCTGGAAGCGATTTAAATGTCCCAGATGCTGTCTCAATAGAGTTTTTGCATTCATTTTATTCATATGGAAGGGATTTAAATGTCCCAGATGCTGTCTCAACAGAGTTTTTGCATTCATTTTATTCATCTGGAAGGGATTTAAATGTCCTAGATGCTGTCTCAATAGAGTTTTTGCATCTATTTTATTCATCAGGAAACGATTTAAATGTCCCAGATGCTATCTCAACAGAGTTCTTGCATTCACTTTATTCATCTGGAAGCGATTTAAATGTCCCAGATGCTGTCTCAACAGAGTTTTTGCATTCATTTTATTCATCTGGAAGGGATTTAAATGTCCCAGATGCTGTCTCAATAGAGTTTTTGCATTCATTTTATTCAACTGGAAGCGATTTAAATGTCCCAGATGCTGTCTCAACAGAGTTTTTGCATTCATTTTATTCATCTGGAAGGGATTTAAATGTCCTGGATGCTGTCTCAACAGAGTTTTTGCATTCATTTTATTCATCTGGAAGGGATTTAAATGTCCCAGATGCTGTCTCAATAGAGTTTTTGCATTCATTTTATTCAACTGGAAGCGATTTAAATGTCCCAGATGCTGTCTCAACAGAGTTTTTGCATTCATTTTATTCATCTGGTAGGGATTTTAACGTTTCATATGCTGTCTCAATAGAGTTTTTGCATTCATTTTATTCATCTGGAAGCGATTTAAATGTCCCAGATGCTGTCTCAATAGAGTTTTTTGCATTCATTTTATTCATATGGAAGGGATTTAAATGTCCCAGATGCTGTCTCAACAGAGTTTTTGCATTCATTTTATTCATCTGGAAGGGATTTAAATGTCCTAGATGCTGTCTCAATAGAGTTTTTGCATCTATTTTATTCATCAGGAAACGATTTAAATGTCCCAGATGCTATCTCAGCAGAGTTTTTGCTTTCATTTTATTCATCTGGAAGGGATTTAAATGTCCCAGTTGCTGTCTCAATAGAGTTTTTGCATTCATTTTATTCATCTGGAAGGGATTTAAATGTCCCATATGCTGTCTCAATAGAGATATTGCATTAATTTTATTCAAATGGAAGCGATTTAATTGTCCCAGATGCTTTCTCAACACAGTTTTTGCATTCATTTTATTCATCTGAAAGGGAGTTAAATGTCCCAGATGCTATCTCAATAGAGTTTTTGCATCTATTTTATTTACCTGGAAGCGATTTAAATGTCCCAGATGCTGTCTCAACAGAGTTTTTGCATTCATTTTATTCATCTGGAAGCGATTTAAATGTCCCAGATGCTGTCTCAACAGAGTTTTTGCATTCATTTTATTCAACTGGGAGCGATTTTAAATGTCTCAGATGCTGTCTCAATAGAGTTTTTTGTATTCATTTTATTCATCTGGAAGGGATTTAAATGTCCCATATGCTGTCTCAATAGAGTTTTTGCAATCATTTTATTCATCTGGAAGCGATTTAAATGTCCCAGATGCTGTCTCAACAGAGTTTTTGCATTCATTTTATTCATCTGGAAGCGATTTAAATGTCCCAGATGCTGTCTCAACAGAGTTTTTTTGCATTCATTTTATTCAACTGGAAGCGATTTAAATGTCTCAGATGCTGTCTCAATAGAGTTTTTGCAATCATTTTATTCATCTGGAAGCGATTTAAATGTCCCAGATGCTGTCTCAACAGAGTTTTTGCATTCATTTTATTCATCTGGAAGCGATTTAAATGTCCCAGATGCTGTCTCAACAGAGTTTTTGCATTCATTTTATTCATCTGGAAGCGATTTAAATGTCCCAGATGCTGTCTCAACAGAGTTTTTGCATTCATTTTATTCATATGGAAGCGATTTGAATGTCCCAGATGCTTTCTCAACAGAGTTTTTGCATCCATCTTATTCATCTGGAAGCGATTTAAATGTCCCAGATGCTGTCTCAATAGAGTTTTTTGCATTCATTTTATTCATCTGGAAGCGATTTAAATGTCCCAGATGTTGTCTCAATAGAGTTTTTGCATTCATTTTATTCATCTGATAGCGAATTAAATGTCCCAGATGCTGTCTCAATAGAGTTTTTGCATTCATTTTATTCATCTGGGAGGGATTTAAATGTCCCAGATGCTGTCTCAACAGAGTTTTTGCATTCATTTTATTCATCTGAAAGGGATTTAAATGTCCCAGTTACTGTTTTAATAGAGTTTTGCATTCATTTTATTCATCTGGAAGGGATTTAAATATCCCAGATCCTGTCTCAATAGAGTTTTTGCATCTATTTTATTCATCAGGAAGCTATTTAAATGTCCCAGATGCTGTCTCAATAGAGTTTTTGCATTCATTTTATTCATCTGGAAGCGATTTTAACGTTTAAGAT
>NC_090767.1:38377198-38414698 GCF_036898095.1 Palaemon carinicauda
TCTAGATGATCTGGCTACCCATGCCTATTTTTTTTTTAGCCAGATATGGCGTATATATAAGTATGTGTTCGATTTTCCTGTGATTGCCATTTTTTCGTTTTTTTCCCATTTCTTTCAAAATTACTACGTACTAAGGAACTATCACAGAGTAATATTTCATTTATATGTTTATTTGTCGGAAAATATGCCTTGATGGTTTGCCTACCACGTGGCTGAAATTTTTTTTTTCTGAAATGCCGTATATTAGAATGGCCATTTTTCCACGAGTGCCCCTTTTTATTTGTTTTGCATTTTTTTGCTTAGTCATGTTACCGTAAGGAATTGGCAAGTAGTGTCGCAATACTTATATTTTATAGTGTTGGAAAGTGTTTCTAGATGATCTGGCTACCCATGCCTATCTTTTTTTTAGCCAGATATGGCGTATATATAGGTATGTGTTCGATTTTCCGGTGATTGCCATTTTTTCGTTTTTTCCCAATTCTTTCAAAATTACTACGTACTAAGGAACTATCACAGAGTAATGATTCCTCTAGATGTTTATTTGTCGGAAAATTTTGTTTACTTTTTTTTTTTGATTGAATATCATCAAATTTTTTTAGCTAAAATATTGTTTTACATTTTTTTTCGATTTTATTTCCCTTCAAAAAAAATTTTTTGGGTCAGAATTTTAATTTTATAGTCGTAAAATAATCGACAATTATCCAGCAACCCACCATACAATTTTTATGCATATCCAATAATAATTAGATTAGTAAATAACACCTTGAAATTGACATACCCTTCCTACATTTCAAGTGGCAGATTAGGGAGTCTGAGTCAGTGTGGTTGGTGGCCATTTTGTGGACATATCCGAAGCGTAAGCTGCCCTATCTATATCTATTCTTGTTCCCTATAGAATTTGTGATATTTTGGTATATTTTTACCTGCATAAATATCATATTATATATTAAATATATGTATTTTTTTTACGAAATTTCCAAGTACTCAAAAATTACCTTTAGATATGGCCCCTGATATAAATGTAATTTACAAAATAATGAAGATTTTTTTACATATTTCTATTTTAGGATAACATATGTTTATTCCCTAAAAAAATTAGCCACTTCCTATTTCATTTGGGTACCCAAAAAAATTCATGAAATTTGGACACTTTTTTTTGGCCAAAAAAAGTTACCCTTTTTTTCTCATTTCAGATCTTCACCTCCATGGGTCTGACTTCATCCAAAATACATCAAGATGTGTCCTAAACATTCAAGAATCAATTCCTAAAAGGATTCGTGTATATATGTATAAACTTTTTTTTTATGAATTTTTATGTCAGGTCTTTTTTTTTCTACTTAATTTTTTAAAATATTTAGAATAAATAGTTTTTCTGCAGATGAGTAGTATTTATCTTTACAGTTGTTTTAAGCATTCATTGAAGTTTTTTTTGGCAAAAGAAAAAAGGAGGTTACTGCAAAAACTGATTTTTCAAGAATTTTTTTTGGCGTCGGGGTCGTTCGCGTCCGAGTATACCCTTAAAGGGGTGTCCGAGGACCGTACCTATCCAGGGTTAAATCCCTTCCAGATGAATAAAAATGAATGCAAAAACTCTGTTGAGACAGCAACTGGAACATTTAAATCCCTTCCAGATGAATAAAATGAATGAAAAAACTCTATTGAGACAGCATCTGGAACATTTAAATCGCTTCCAGATGAATAAAATGAATGCAAAAACTCTATTGAGACAGCATTTGGGACATTTAAATCGCTTCCAGATGAATAAAATGAATGCAAAAACTCTATTGAGACAGCATCTGGGACATTTAAATCACTTCCAGATGAATAAAATGGATGCAAAAACTCTGTTGAGACAGCATCTGGGACATTTAAATTGCTTCCAGATGAATAAAATGAATGCAAAAACTCTATTGAGACACCATCTGTGACATTCAAATCGCTTCCAGATGAATAAAATTAATGCAAAAACTCTATTGAGATAGCATCTGAGACATTTAAATCGCTTCAAGTTGAATAAAATGAATGCAAAAACTCTGTTGAGACAGCATCTGGGACATTTAACCCTGGATAGGTACGGTGGGTCGTTTGCGACCCCGAGCGTCAAAAAAAAACAGGTTTTTCTCACGTGACTCACCCCTGTGACTGAATTTGTGGGTGATCGACCTGCAGGAGGTGTCTCCCCTACACGCTCTAGTAGTGTCCAGATGTGCATTGCTGTAGCTGTACTCCTTCCCCGATTTCTGAGACGCGTCGGGGTTGTTCGCGTCCGAGTTTACCCTTCTGAGGTAGTTTGCATAATTATCAAAGTTATTACGTATTATGAAATTGTCGTAGAATGGTGCAACTTGTATAGGTTATCAGTTGTGGAAAGTCTTGGTGGATTGTTTGGCTACCATGTGCATGTTTTTTTTTTAGTTAAAATGTCGTTCATCACCACGAGGACCATTTTACCGCGAGTGCCCCTTTTTCATTTTTTTTCATTTTTTTGCCAAGTCATTTTTCCGTAAGATATTGCCAAATAGTGTCGTAAAACTTTTGCTTGTTTAGTGTTGGAAAGTGTGTCTAGATGATCTGGCTACCCATGCATGACTTTGTTTTTGTCAGATACAACGTAGTTATTGGTATATTGGGTATTTAACTGCGGTTACCAATTTCTGTTTTTTTTTCAATATTTGTAAAAATTACTACGTAGTAAGGAATTGCCGTATATTATTGATTTTTTTTTCATGTTTATGTTTTAGAAAGTGTGCCATGATGGTTGGGCTAACACGTGCATGTCTTTTTTTTCTATCTGAGATGTCGTATATTAGAATGTCGGGCATTTTACCGCGAGTGTCCCTTTTTAATTATTTTTAATTTTTTTGCCAAGTCATTTTTCCGTAAGATATTGCGAAATAGTGTCGTAAAACTTTTGCTTTTTTAATGTTGGAAAGTGTGTCTAGATGATCTGGCTACCCATGCGTGATTTTGTTTTTGTCAGATACGACGTAGTTATTGGTATATTGGGTATTTAACTGCGGTTGCCAATTTCTGTTTTTTTTTTTCAATATTTGTAAAAATTTACTACGTAGTAAGGAATTGCCGTATATTATTGATTTTTTTTTCATGTTTATGTGTTAGAAAGTGTGCCTTGATGGTTGGGCTAACACGTGCATGTATTTTTTTTTTATCTGAGATGCCGTATATTAGAATGTTGGGCATTTTTCCGCGAGTGCCCCTTTTTATTTGTTTTGCATTTTTTTGCTTAGTCATGTTACCGTAAGGAATTGGCAAGTAGTGTCGCAAAACTTATATTTTTATAGTGTTGGAAAGTGTTTCTAGATGATCTGGCTACCCATGCCTATTTTTTTTTAGCCAGATATGGCGTATATATAAGTATGTGTTCGATTTTCCTGTGATTGCCATTTTTTCGTTTTTTCCCATTTCTTTCAAAATTACTACGTACTAAGGAACTATCACAGAGTAATATTTCATTTATATGTTTATTTGTCGGAAAATATGCCTTGATGGTTTGCCTACCACGTGACTGAAATTTTTTTTTTCTGAAATGCCGTATATTAGAATGGCCATTTTTCCACGAGTGCCCCTTTTTATTTGTTTTGCATTTTTTTGCTTAGTCATGTTACCGTAAGGAATTGGCAAGTAGTGTCGCAATACTTATATTTTTATAGTGTTGGAAAGTGTTTCTAGATGATCTGGCTACCCATGCCTATCTTTTTTTTAGCCAGATATGGCGTATATATAGGTATGTGTTCGATTTTCCGGTGATTGCCATTTTTTCGTTTTTTCCCAATTCTTTCAAAATTACTACGTACTAAGGAACTATCACAGAGTAATGATTCCTCTAGATGTTTATATGTCGGAAAATTTTGTTTACTTTTTTTTTTGATTGAATATCATCAAATTTTTTTAGCTAAAATATTGTTTTACATTTTTTTTTTTCGATTTTATTTCCCTTCAAAAAAAATTTTTTGGGTCAGAATTTTAATTTTATAGTCGTAAAATAATTGACAATTATCCAGCAACCCACCATACAATTTTTATGCATATCCAATAATAATTAGATTAGTAAATAACACCTTGAAATTGACATACCCTTCCTACATTTCAAGTGGCAGATTAGGGAGTCTGAGTCAGTGTGGTTGGCGGCCATTTTGTGGACATATCCGAAGCGTAAGCTGCCCTATCTATATATATTCTTGTTCCCTATAGAATTTGTGATATTTTGGTATATTTTTACCTGCATAAATATCATATTATATATTAAATATATGTATTTTTTTACGAAATTTCCAAGTACTCAAAAAATTACCTTTAGATATGGCCCCTGATATAAATGTAATTTACAAAATAATGAAGATTTTTTTACATATTTCTATTTTAGAATAACACATGTTTATTCCCTAAAAAAATTAGCCACTTCCTATTTCATTTGGGTACCCAAAAAAATTCATGAAATTTGGACACTTTTTTTTGGCCAAAAAAAGTTACCCTTTTTTTCTCATTTCAGATCTTCACCTCCATGGGTCTGACTTCATCCAAAATACATCAAGATGTGTCATAAACATTCAAGAATCAATTCCTAAAAGGATTTGTGTATATATGTATAAACTTTTTTTTATGAATTTTTATGTCAGGTCTTTTTTTTCTACTTAATTTTTTAAAATATTTATAATAAATAGTTTTTCTGCAGATGAGTAGTATTTATCTTTACAGTTGTTTTAAGCATTCATTGAAGTTTTTTTTGGCAAAAGAAAAAAGGAGGTTACTGCAAAAACTGATTTTTCAAGAATTTTTTTTGGCGTCGGGGTCGTTCGCGTCCGAGTATACCCTTAAAGGGGTGTCCGAGGACCGTACCTATCCAGGGTTAAATCCCTTCCAGATGAATAAAATGAATGCAAAAACTCTGTTGAGACAGCAACTGGAACATTTAAATCCCTTCCAGATGAATAAAATGAATGCAAAAACTCTATTGAGACAGCATCTGGAACATTTAAATCGCTTCCAGATGAATAAAATGAATGCAAAAACTCTATTGAGACAGCCTTTGGGACATTTAAATCGCTTCCAGATGAATAAAATGAATGCAAAAACTCTATTGAGACAGCATCTGGGACATTTAAATCACTTCCAGATGAATAAAATGGATGCAAAAACTCTGTTGAGACAGCATCTGGGACATTTAAATTGCTTCCAGATGAATAAAATGAATGCAAAAACTCTATTGAGACACCATCTGTGACATTCAAATCGCTTCCAGATGAATAAAATTAATGCAAAAACTCTATTGAGACAGCATCTGAGACATTTAAATCGCTTCAAGTTGAATAAAATGAATGCAAAAACTCTGTTGAGACAGCATCTGGGACATTTAACCCTGGATAGGTACGGTGGGTCGTTTGCGACCCCGAGCGTCAAAAAAAAACAGGTTTTTCTCACGTGACTCACCCCTGTGACTGAATTTGTGGGTGATCGACCTGCAGGAGGTGTCTCCCCTACACGCTCTAGTAGTGTCCAGATGTGCATTGCTGTAGCTGTACTCCTTCCCCGATTTCTGAGACGCGTCGGGGTCGTTCGCGTCCGAGTTTACCCTTCTGAGGTAGTTTGCATAATTATCAAAGTTATTACGTATTATGAAATTGTCGTAGAATGGTGCAACTTGTATAGGTTATCAGTTGTGGAAAGTCTTGGTGGATTGTTTGGCTACCATGTGCATGTTTTTTTTTTTAGTTAAAATGTCGTTCATCACCACGAGGACCATTTTACCGCGAGTGCCCCTTTTTCATTTTTTTTCATTTTTTTGCCAAGTCATTTTTCCGTAAGATATTGCCAAATAGTGTCGTAAAACTTTTGCTTGTTTAGTGTTGGAAAGTGTGTCTAGATGATCTGGCTACCCATGCATGACTTTGTTTTTGTCAGATACGACGTAGTTATTGGTATATTGGGTATTTAACTGCGGTTACCAATTTCTGTTTTTTTTTCAATATTTGTAAAAATTACTACGTAGTAAGGAATTGCCGTATATTATTGATTTTTTTTTCCTGTTTATGTTTTAGAAAGTGTGCCATGATGGTTGGGCTAACACGTGCATGTCTTTTTTTTTATCTGAGATGTCGTATATTAGAATGTCGGGCATTTTACCGCGAGTGTCCCTTTTTAATTTTTTTTAATTTTTTTGCCAAGTCATTTTTCCGTAAGATATTGCGAAATAGTGTCGTAAAACTTTTGCTTTTTTAATGTTGGAAAGTGTGTCTAGATGATCTGGCTACCCATGGGTGATTTTGTTTTTGTCAGATACGACGTAGTTATTGGTATATTGGGTATTTAACTGCGGTTGCCAATTTCTGTTTTTTTTTCAATATTTGTAAAAATTTACTACGTAGTAAGGAATTGCCGTATATTATTGATTTTTTTTTCATGTTTATGTGTTAGAAAGTGTGCCTTGATGGTTGGGCTAACACGTGCATGTATTTTTTTTTTATCTGAGATGCCGTGTATTAGAATGTTGGGCATTTTTCCGCGAGTGCCCCTTTTTATTTGTTTTGCATTTTTTTGCTTAGTCATGTTACCGTAAGGAATTGGCAAGTAGTGTCGCAAAACTTATATTTTTATAGTGTTGGAAAGTGTTTCTAGATGATCTGGCTACCCATGCCTATTTTTTTTTTAGCCAGATATGGCGTATATATAAGTATGTGTTCGATTTTCCTGTGATTGCCATTTTTTCGTTTTTTCCCATTTCTTTCAAAATTACTACGTACTAAGGAACTATCACAGAGTAATATTTCATTTATATGTTTATTTGTCGGAAAATATGCCTTGATGGTTTGCCTACCACGTGGCTGAAATTTTTTTTTTCTGAAATGCCGTATATTAGAATGGCCATTTTTCCACGAGTGCCCCTTTTTATTTGTTTTGCATTTTTTTGCTTAGTCATGTTACCGTAAGGAATTGGCAAGTAGTGTCGCAATACTTATATTTTTATAGTGTTGGAAAGTGTTTCTAGATGATCTGGCTACCCATGCCTATCTTTTTTTTAGCCAGATATGGCGTATATATAGGTATGTGTTCGATTTTCCGGTGATTGCCATTTTTTCGTTTTTTCCCAATTCTTTCAAAATTACTACGTACTAAGGAACTATCACAGAGTAATGATTCCTCTAGATGTTTATTTGTCGGAAAATTTTGTTTACTTTTTTTTTGATTGAATATCATCAAATTTTTTTAGCTAAAATATTGT
The DNA here is from genome assembly GCF_036898095.1 of Palaemon carinicauda. NCBI lineage: Eukaryota > Metazoa > Arthropoda > Malacostraca > Decapoda > Palaemonidae > Palaemon > Palaemon carinicauda. The sequence goes on from NC_090767.1 coordinate 38,384,436, forward strand.
TTTACATTTTTTTTTTCGATTTTATTTCCCTTCAAAAAAAATTTTTTGGGTCAGAATTTTAATTTTATAGTCGTAAAATAATCGACAATTATCCAGCAACCCACCATACAATTTTTATGCATATCCAATAATAATTAGATTAGTAAATAACACCTTGAAATTGACATACCCTTCCTACATTTCAAGTGGCAGATTAGGGAGTCTGAGTCAGTGTGGTTGGCGGCCATTTTGTGGACATATCCGAAGCGTAAGCTGCCCTATCTATATATATTCTTGTTCCCTATAGAATTTGTGATATTTTGGTATATTTTTACCTGCATAAATATCATATTATATATTAAATATATGTATTTTTTTTACGAAATTTCCAAGTACTCAAAAAATTACCTTTAGATATGGCCCCTGATATAAATGTAATTTACAAAATAATGAAGATTTTTTTACATATTTCTATTTTAGGATAACATATGTTTATTCCCTAAAAAAATTAGCCACTTCCTATTTCATTTGGGTACCCAAAAAAATTCATGAAATTTGGACACTTTTTTTTGGCCAAAAGAAGTTACCCTTTTTTTCTCATTTCAGATCTTCACCTCCATGGGTCTGACTTCATCCAAAATACATCAAGATGTGTCCTAAACATTCAAGAATCAATTCCTAAAAGGATTTGTGTACATATGTATAAACTTTTTTTTTATGAATTTTTATGTCAGGTCTTTTTTTTTCTACTTAATTTTTCAAAATATTTATAATAAATAGTTTTTTCTGCAGATGAGTAGTATTTATCTTTACAGTTGTTTTAAGCATTCATTGAAGTTTTTTTTGGCAAAAGAAAAAAGGAGGTTACTGCAAAAACTGAGTTTTCAAGAATTTTTTTTGGCGTCGGGGTCGTTCGCGTCCGAGTATACCCTTAAAGGGGTGTCCGAGGACCGTACCTATCCAGGGTTAAATCCCTTCCAGATGAATAAAATGAATGCAAAAACTCTGTTGAGACAGCAACTGGAACATTTAAATCCCTTCCAGATGAATAAAATGAATGCAAAAACTCTATTGAGACAGCATCTGGAACATTTAAATCGCTTCCAGATGAATAAAATGAATGCAAAAACTCTATTGAGACAGCATTTGGGACATTTAAATCGCTTCCAGATGAATAAAATGAATGCAAAAACTCTATTGAGACAGCATCTGGGACATTTAAATCACTTCCAGATGAATAAAATGGATGCAAAAACTCTGTTGAGACAGCATCTGGGACATTTAAATTGCTTCCAGATGAATAAAATGAATGCAAAAACTCTATTGAGACACCATCTGTGACATTCAAATCGCTTCCAGATGAATAAAATTAATGCAAAAACTCTATTGAGACAGCATCTGAGACATTTAAATCGCTTCAAGTTGAATAAAATGAATGCAAAAACTCTGTTGAGACAGCATCTGGGACATTTAACCCTGGATAGGTACGGTGGGTCGTTTGCGACCCCGAGCGTCAAAAAAAAACAGGTTTTTCTCACGTGACTCACCCCTGTGACTGAATTTGTGGGTGATCGACCTGCAGGAGGTGTCTCCCCTACACGCTCTAGTAGTGTCCAGATGTGCATTGCTGTAGCTGTACTCCTTCCCCGATTTCTGAGACGCGTCGGTGTCGTTCGCGTCCGAGTTTACCCTTCTGAGGTAGTTTGCATAATTATCAAAGTTATTACGTATTATGAAATTGTCGTAGAATGGTGCAACTTGTATAGGTTATCAGTTGTGGAAAGTCTTGGTGGATTGTTTGGCTACCATGTGCATGTTTTTTTTTTAGTTAAAATGTCGTTCATCACCACGAGGACCATTTTACCGCGAGTGCCCCTTTTTCATTTTTTTTCATTTTTTTGCCAAGTCATTTTCCGTAAGATATTGCCAAATAGTGTCGTAAAACTTTTGCTTGTTTAGTGTTGGAAAGTGTGTCTAGATGATCTGGCTACCCATGCATGACTTTGTTTTTGTCAGATACGACGTAGTTATTGGTATATTGGGTATTTAACTGCGGTTACCAATTTCTGTTTTTTTTTCAATATTTGTAAAAATTACTACGTAGTAAGGAATTGCCGTATATTATTCATTTTTTTTTCATGTTTATGTGTTAGAAAGTGTGCCTTGATGGTTGGGCTAACACGTGCATGTCTTTTTTTTTATCTGAGATGTCGTATATTAGAATGTCGGGCATTTTACCGCGAGTGTCCCTTTTTAATTTTTTTTAATTTTTTTGCCAAGTCATTTTTCCGTAAGATATTGCGAAATAGTGTCGTAAAACTTTTGCTTTTTTAATGTTGGAAAGTGTGTCTAGATGATCTGGCTACCCATGCGTGATTTTGTTTTTGTCAGATACGACGTAGTTATTGGTATATTGGGTATTTAACTGCGGTTGCCAATTTCTGTTTTTTTTTCAATATTTGTAAAAATTTACTACGTAGTAAGGAATTGCCGTATATTATTGATTTTTTTTTCATGTTTATGTTTTAGAAAGTATGCCTTGATGGTTGGGCTAACACGTGCATGTCTTTTTTTTTATCTGAGATGCCGTATATTAGAATGTTGGGCATTTTTCCGCGAGTGCCCCTTTTTATTTGTTTTGCATTTTTTTGCTTAGTCATGTTACCGTAAGGAATTGGCAAGTAGTGTCGCAAAACTTATATTTTTATAGTGTTGGAAAGTGTTTCTAGATGATCTGGCTACCCATGCCTATCTTTTTTTTTAGCCAGATATGGCGTATATATAGGTATGTGTTCGATTTTCCGGTGATTGCCATTTTTTCGTTTTTTCCCAATTCTTTCAAAATTACTACGTACTAAGGAACTATCACAGAGTAATGATTCCTCTAGATGTTTATTTGTCGGAAAATTTTGTTTACTTTTTTTTTGATTGAATATCATCAAATTTTTTTAGCTAAAATATTGTTTTACATTTTTTTTTTCGATTTTATTTCCCTTCAAAAAAAATTTTTTGGGTCAGAATTTTAATTTTATAGTCTTAAAATAATCGACAATTATCCAGCAACCCACCATACAATTTTTATGCATATCCAATAATAATTAGATTAGTAAATAACACCTTGAAATTGACATACCCTTCCTACATTTCAAGTGGCAGATTAGGGAGTCTGAGTCAGTGTGGTTGGCGGCCATTTTGTGGACATATCCGAAGCGTAAGCTGCCCTATCTATATATATTCTTGTTCCCTATAGAATTTGTGATATTTTGGTATATTTTTACCTGCATAAATATCATATTATATATTAAACATATGTATTTTTTTACGAAATTTCCAAGTACTCAAAAAATTACCTTTAGATATGGCCCCTGATATAAATGTAATTTACAAAATAATGAAGATTTTTTTACATATTTCTATTTTAGGATAACATATGTTTATTCCCTAAAAAAATTAGCCACTTCCTATTTCATTTGGGTACCCAAAAAAATTCATGAAATTTGGACAATTATTTTTGGCCAAAAAAAGTTACCCTTTTTTTCTCATTTCAGATCTTCACCTCCATGGGTCTGACTTCATCCAAAATACATCAAGATGTGTCCTAAACATTCAAGAATCAATTCCTAAAAGGATTTGTGTATATATGTATAAACTTTTTTTTTATGAATTTTTATGTCAGGTCTTTTTTTTTTCTACTTAATTTTTTAAAATATTTATTATAAATAGTTTTTCTGCAGATGAGTAGTATTTATCTTTACAGTTGTTTTAAGCATTCATTGAAGTTTTTTTTGGCAAAAGAAAAAAGGAGGTTACTGCAAAAACTGATTTTTCAAGAATTTATTTTGGCGTCGGGGTCGTTCGCGTCCGAGTATACCCTTAAAGGGGTGTCCGAGGACCGTACCTATCCAGGGTTAAATTCCTTTCAGATGAATAAAATGAATGCAAAAACTGTGTTGAGACAGCATCTGGGACATTTAAATCGCTTCCAGATGAATAAAATGAATGCAAAAACTGTGTTGAGACAGCATCTGGGACATTTAAATCGCTTCCAGTTGAATAAAATGAATGCAAACACTCTATTGATACAACATCTGGGACATTTAAATGGCTTCCAGATGAATAAAATGAATGCAAAAACTCTATTGAGACTACATCTGGGACATTTATATCCCTTCCAGATGAATAAAAGGAATGCAAAAACTCTATTGAGACAGCATCTGGGACATTTAAATCGCTTCCAGATGAATAAAATGAGTGCAAAAACTCTATTGAGACAGCATCTGAGACATTTAAATCGCTTCCAGTTGAATAAAATGAATGCAAAAACTCTATTGAAAAATCACTGAGACATTTAAATCGCTTCCAGTTGAATAAAATGAATACAAAAACTCTGTTGAGACAGCATCTGAGACATTTAGATCGCTACCTGATGAATAAAATGAATGCAAAAACTCTGTTGAGACAGCATCTGAGACATTTAAATCGCTTCCAGATGAATAAAATGAATGCAAAAACTCTATTTTGACAGCAACTGGGACATTTAAATTCCTTTCAGATGAATAAAATGAATGCAAAAACTGTGTTGAGACAGCATCTGGGACATTTAAATCGCTTCCAGATGAATAAAATGAATGCAAAAACTCTGTTGAGACCGCATCTGGGACATTTAAATCGCTTCCAGATGAATAAAATGAATGCAAAAACTCTGTTGAGACAGCATCTGGGACATTTAAATAGCTTCCAGATGAATAAAAATGAATGCAAAAACTCTCTTGAGACAGCATCTGGGACATTTAAATCGCTTCCAGATGAATAAAATGAATGCAAAAACTCTGTTGACACAGCATCTGGGACATTTAAATTGCTTCTAGATGAATAAAATGAATGCAAAAACTCTATTGAGACAACATCTGGGAAATTTAAATCCCTTCCAGATGAATAAAATTTATGCAAAAACTCTATTGAGACAGCATCTGAGACATTTAAATCGCTTCCAGATGAATAAAATGAATGCAAAAACTCTGTTGAGACAGCATCTGGGACATTTAAATCGCTTCCAGATGAAAAAAAATGAATGCAAAAACTCTGTTGAGACAGCATCTGGGACATTTAAATCGCTTCCAGATGAATAAAATGAATGCAAAAACTCTGTTGAGACAGCATCTGGGACATTTAAATCAATTCCAGATGAATAAAATGAATGCAAAAACTCTGTTGAGACAGCATCTGGGACATTTAAATCGCTTCCAGATGAATAAAATGAATGCAAAAACTCTATTGAGACAACATCTGGGACATTTAAATCCCTTCCAGATGAATAAAATGAATGCAAAAACTCTATTGAGACAGCAACTGTGACATTTAAATCGCTTCCAGATGAATAAAATGAATGCAAAAACTCTATTGAGACAGCATCTGAGACATTTAAATCGCTTCCAGTTGAATAAAATGAATGCAAAAACTCTGTTGAGACCGCATATGGGACATTTAAATCGCTTCCAGATGAATAAAATGAATGCAAAAACTCTGTTGCGACAGCATCTGGGACATTTAAATCGCTTCCAGATGAATAAAATAGATGCAAAAACTCAATTGAGAGGGCATCTGGGACATTTAAATCGCTTCCAGATGTATAAAATGAATGCAAAAACTCTATTGAGACAGCAACTGGGACATTTAAATTCCTTTCAGATGAAAAAAATTAATGCAAAAACTGTGTTGAGACAGCATCTAGGACATTTAAATCGCTTCCAGTTGAATAAAATGAATGCAAAAACTCTATTGAGAAAACATCTGGGACATTTAAATGGCTTCCAGATGAATAAAATGAATGCAAAAACTCTATTGAGACAACATCTGGGACATTTAAATCCTTTCCAGATGAATAAAATTAATGCAAAAACTCTATTGAGACAGCATCTGGGACATTTAAATCGCTTCTAGATGAATAAAATGAATGCAAAAACTCTATTGAGACAACATCTGGGACATTTAAATCCCTTCCAGATGAATAAAATGAATGCAAAAACTCTATTGAAACAGCATCTGGGACACTTAAATCGCTTCCAGATGAATAAAATGAATGCAAAAACTCTATTGAGACAGCATTTGAGACGTTTAAATTGGTTCCAGTTGAATAAAATGAATGCAAAAACTCTGTTGAGACAGCATCTGTGAAATTTAAATCACTCCCAATTGAATAAAATGAATACAAAAACTCTGTTGAGACAGCATCTGAGACATTTTAATCGCTTCTAGATGAATAAAATGAATGCAAAAACTCTGTTGAGACAGCATCTGAGACATTTAAATCGCTTCCAGTTGAATAAAATGAATGCAAACACTCTATTGAGACAACATCTGGGACATTTAAATGGCTTCCAGATGAATAAAATGAATGCAAAAACTCTATTGAGACTACATCTGGGACATTTATATCCCTTCCAGATGAATAAAAGGAATGCAAAAACTCTATTGAGACAGCATCTGGGACATTTAAATCGCTTCCAGATGAATAAAATGAGTGCAAAAACTCTATTGAGACAGCATCTGAGACATTTAAATCGCTTCCAGTTGAATAAAATGAATGCAAAAACTCTATTGAAAAATCACTGAGACATTTAAATCGCTTCCAGTTGAATAAAATGAAACAAAAACTCTGTTGAGACAGCATCTGAGACATTTAAATCGCTACCAGATGAATAAAATGAATGCAAAAACTCTGTTGAGACAGCATCTGAGACATTTAAATCGCTTCCAGTTGAATAAAATGAATGCAAAAACTCTATTGAGACAGCATCTGGGACATTTAAATCCCTTCCAGATGAATGAAATTAATGCAAAAACTCTGTTGAGACAGCATCTGGGACATTTAAATCGCTTCCAGATGAATAAAATGAATGCAAAAACTCTGTTGAGACCGCATCTGGGACATTTAAATCGCTTCCAGATGAATAAAATGAATGCAAAAACTCTGTTGAGACAGCATCTGGGACATTTAAATCGCTTCCAGATGAATAAAAATGAATGCAAAAACTCTCTTGAGACAGCATCTGGGACATTTAAATCGCTTCCAGATGAATAAAATGAATGCAAAAACTCTATTGAGACAACATCTGGGAAATTTAAATCCCTTCCAGATGAATAAAATGAATGCAAAAACTCTATTGAGACAGCATCTGAGACATTTAAATCGCTTCCAGATGAATAAAATGAATGCAAAAACTCTGTTGAGACAGCATCTGGGACATTTAAATCGCTTCCAGATGAAAAAAAATGAATGCAAAAACTCTGTTGAGACAGCATCTGGGACATTTAAATCGCTTCCAGATGAATAAAATGAATGCAAAAACTCTGTTGAGACAGCATCTGGGACATTTAAATCAATTCCAGATGAATAAAATGAATGCAAAAACTCTATTGAGACAGCAACTGTGACATTTAAATCGCTTCCAGATGAATAAAATGAATGCAAAAACTCTGTTGAGACAGCATCTGAGACATTTAAATCGCTTCCAGTTGAATAAAATGAATGCAAAAACTCTGTTGAGACAGCATCTGGGACATTTAAATCGCTTCCAGATGAATAAAATGAATGCAAAAACTCTATTGAGACAGCATCTGGGACATTTATATCGCTTCCAGATGAATAAAATGAATGCAAAAACTCTATTTAGACAGCATTTGGGATATTCAAATTGCTTCCAGATGAATAAAATGAATGCAAAAACTCTATTGAGACAGCATCTGGGACATTTAAATCGCTTCCAGAGGAATAAAATGAATGCTAAACCTCTATTGAGACAGCATTTGAGACATTTAATTTGCTTCAGTTGAATAAAATGGATGCAAAAACTCTGTTGAGACAGCATCTGGGACATTTAAATCGCTTCCAGGTGAATAAAATGAATGCAAAAACTCTATTGAGACAGCATCTGGGACATTTAAATCGCTTCCAGAGGAATAAAATGAATGCTAAACCTCTATTGAGACAGCATTTGAGACATTTAATTTGCTTCAGTTGAATAAAATGGATGCAAAAACTCTGTTGAGACAGCATCTGGGACATTTAAATCCCTTTCAGATGAATAAAATGAATGCAAAAACTCTATTGAGACAGCATCTTAAACGTTAAAATCGCTTCCAGATGAATAAAATGAATGCAAAAACTCTATTGAGACAAGATCTGGGACATTTAAATCCCTTCCAGATGAATAAAATGAATGCAAAAACTCTATGGAGACAGCAACTGTGACATTTAAATCGCTTCCAGATGAATAAAATGAATGCAAAAACTCTATTGAGACAGCATCTGAGACATTTAAATCGCTTCCAGTTGAATAAAATGAATGCAAAAACTCTGCTGAGACAGCATCTGGGACATTTATATCGCTTCCAGATGAATAAAATGAATGCAAAAACTCTATTGAGACAGCATCTGGGACATTTATATCGCTTCCAGATGAATAAAATGAATGCAAAAACTCTATTTAGACAGCATTTGGGATATTCAAAATGCTTCCAGATGAATAAAATGAATGCAAAAACTCTATTGAGACAGCATCTGGGACATTTACATCGCTACCAGAGGAATAAAATGAATGCTAAACCTCTATTGAGACAGCATTTGAGACATTTAATTTGCTTCAGTTGAATAAAATGGATGCAAAATCTCTGTTGAGACAGCATCTGGGACATTTAAATCGCTTCCAGATGAATAAAATGAATGCAAAAACTCTGTTGAGACAGCATTTGGGACATTTAAATCACCTTCAGATGAATAAAATGAATGCAAAAACTCTATTGAGATAACATCTGGGACATTTAAATCGCTTCCAGATGAATAAAATGAATGCAAAAACTCTATTGAGACAGCATCTGGGACATCTAAATCGCTTCCAGATGAATAAAATGGATGCAAAATCTCTGTTGAGACAGCATCTGGGACATTTGAATCGCTTCCAGATGAATAAAATGAATGCAAAAACTCTGTTGAGACAGCATCTGGGACATTTAAATCGCTTCCAGATGAATAAAATGAATGCAAAAACTCTATTGACACAATATCTGGGACATTTAAATCCCTTCCAGATGAATAAAATGAATGCAAAAACTCTATTGAGACAGCATCTGTGACATTTAAATTGCTTCCAGATGAATAAAATGAATGCAAAAACTCTATTGAGACAGCATATGGGACATTTAAATCGATTCCAGTTGAATAAAATGAATGCAAAAACTCTGTTGAACCAGCATCTGGGACATTTAAATTGCTTCCAGATGAATAAAATGAATGAAAAAACTCTGTTGAGACAGCATCTGGGACATTTAAATCGCTTCCAGGTGAATAAAATAGATGCAAAAACTCTATTGAGACAGCATCTGGGACATTTAAATCCCTTTCAGATGAATAAAATAAATGCAAAAACTGTGTTGAGACAGCATCTGGGACATTTAAATCGCTTCCACATGAAAAAAATGAATGCAAAAACTCTATTGAGACAGCATATGGGACATTTAAATCCCTACCAGATGAATAAAATGAATGCAAAAACTCTATTGAGACAGACTATGAGACATTTAAATCGCTTCCAGATGAATAAAATTAATGCAAAAACTCTATTGAGACAGCCTATGAGACATTTAAATCGCTTCCAGTTGAATAAAATGAATGCAAAAACTCTATTGAGACAGCAACTGGGACATTTAAATCCCTTCCAAATGAATAAAATTAAAGCAAAAACTCTATTAACCCTGGATAGGTACGATGGGTCGTTTGCGACCCCGAGCGTCAAAAAAAACAGGTTTTTCTCACGTGCCTCACCCCAGTGACTGAATTTGTGGGTGATCGACCTGCAGGAGGTGTCTCCCCTTCACGCTCTAGTAGTGTCCAGATGTGCATTGCTGTAGCTGTACTCCTTCCCCAATTTCTGAGACGCGTCGGGGTCGAGCGCGACCGAGTTTACCCTTCTAAGGTAGTTTGCATAATTATCAAAGTTATTACGTATTATGAAATTGTCGTAGAATGGTGCAACTTGTATAGGTTATCAGTTGTGGAAAGTCTTGGTGGATTGTTTGGCTACCATGTGCATGATTTTTTTTTTAGTTAAAATGTCGTTCATCACCACGAGGACCATTTTACCGCGAGTGCCCCTTTTTCATTTTTTTTCATTTTTTTGCCAAGTCATTTTTCCGTAAGATATTGCCAAATAGGGTCGTAAAACTTTTGCTTGTTTAGTATTTGAAAGTGTGTCTAGATGATCTGGCTACCCATGCATGACTTTGTTTTTGTCAGACACGACGTAGTTATTGGTATATTGGGTATTTAACTGCGGTTACCAATTTCTGTTTTTTTTCAATATTTGTAAAAATTACTACGTAGTAAGGAATTGCCGTATATTATTCATTTTTTTTTCATGTTTATGTGTTAGAAAGTGTGCCTTGATGGTTGGGCTAACACGTGCATGTCTTTTTTTTTTATCTGAGATGCCGTATATTAGAATATCGGGCATTTTACCGCGAGTGTCCCTTTTTCATTTTTTTTCATTTTTTTGCCAAGTCATTTTTCCGTAAGATATTGCGAAATAGTGTCGTAAAACTTTTGCTTTTTTAGTGTTGGAAAGTGTGTCTAGATGATCTGGCTACCCATGCGTGATTTTGTTTTTGTCAGATACGACGTAGTTATTGGTATATTGGGTATTTAACTGCGGTTGCCAATTTCTGTTTTTTTTTTAATATTTGTAAAAATTTACTACGTAGTAAGGAATTGCCGTATATTATTGATTTTTTTTCATGTTTATGTGTTAGAAAGTGTGCCTTGATGGTTGGGCTAACACGTGCATGTCTTTTTTTTTTATCTGAGATGCCGTATATTAGAATGTTGGGCATTTTTCCGCGAGTGCCCCTTTTTATTTGTTTTGCATTTTTTTCCTTAGTCATGTTACCGTAAGGAATTGGCAAGTAGTGTCGCAAAACTTATATTTTTATAGTGTTGGAAAGTGTTTCTAGATGATCTGGCTACCCATGCCTATTTTTTTTTAGCCAGATATGGCGTATATATAAGTATGTGTTCGATTTTCCTGTGATTGCCATTTTTTCGTTTTTTCCCATTTCTTTCAAAATTACTACGTACTAAGGAACTATCACAGAGTAATATTTAATTTATATGTTTATTTGTCGGAAAATGTGCCTTGATGGTTTGCCTAGCACGTGGCTGAAATTTTTTTTTTTCTGAAATGCCGTATATTAGAATGGCCATTTTTCCACGAGTGCCCCTTTTTATTTGTTTTGCATTTTTTTGCTTAGTCATGTTACCGTAAGGAATTGGCAAGTAGTGTCGCAAAACTTATAATTTTATAGTGTTGGAAAGTGTTTCTAGATGATCTGGCTACCCATGCCTATCTTCTTTTTTTAGCCAGATATGGCGTATATATAGGTATGTGTTCGATTTTCCTGTGATTGCCATTTTTTCGTTTTTTCCCATTTCTTTCAAAATTACTACGTACTAAGGAACTATCACAGAGTAATGATTCATTTAGATGTTTATTTGTCGGAAAATGTGCCTTGATGGTTTGCCTAGCACGTGGCTGAATTTTTTTTTCTGAAATGCCGTATATTAGAATGTTAGCCATTTTTCCGCGAGTGCCCCTTTTTATTTGTTTTGCATTTTTTTGCTTAGTCATGTTACCGTAAGGAATTGGCAAGTAGTGTCGCAAAACTTATATTTTTATAGTGTTGGAAAGTGTTTCTAGATGATCTGGCTACCCATGCCTATCTTTTTTTTAGCCAGATATGGCGTATATATAGGTATGTGTTCGATTTTCCGGTGATTGCCATTTTTTCGTTTTTTCCCAATTCTTTCAAAATTACTACGTACTAAGGAACTATCACAGAGTAATGATTCCTCTAGATGTTTATTTGTCGGAAAATTTTGTTTACTTTTTTTTTGATTGAATATCATCAAATTTTTTTAGCTAAAATATTATATTGTTTTACATTTTTTTTTCGATTTTATTTCCCTTCAAAAAAATTTTTTTGGGTCAGAATTTTAATTATATAGTCGTAAAATAATCAACAATTATCCAGCAACCCACCATACAATTTTTATGCATATCCAATAATAATTAGATTAGTAAATAACACCTTGAAATTGACATACCCTTCCTACATTTCAAGTGGCAGATTAGGGAGTCTGAGTCAGTGTGGTTGGCGGCCATTTTGTGGACATATCCGAAGCGTAAGCTACCCTATCTATTTATATTCTTGTTTCCTATAGAATTTGTGATATTTTGGTATATTTTTACCTGCATAAATATCATATTATATATTAAATATATGTATTTTTTTACGAAATTTCTAAGTACTCAAAAAATTACCTTTAGATATGGCCCCTGATATAAATGTAATTTACAAAATAATGAAGATTTTTTTACATATTTCTATTTTAGGATAACATATGTTTATTCCCTAAAAAAATTAGCCACTTCCTATTTCATTTGGGTACCCAAAAAAATTCATGAAATTTGGACAAATTATTTTGGCCAAAAAAAGTTACCCTTTTTTTCTCATTTCAGATCTTCACCTCCATGGGTCTGACTTCATCCAAAATACATCAAGATGTGTCCTAAACATTCAAGAATCAATTCCTAAAAGGATTTGTGTATATATGTATAAACTTTTTTTTTATGAATTTTTATGTCAGGTCTTTTTTTTCTACTTAATTTTTTAAAATATTTATAATAAATAGTTTTTCTGCAGATGAGAAGTATTTATCTTTACAGTTGTTTTAAGCATTCATTGAAGTTTTTTTTGGCAAAAGAAAAAAGGAGGTTACTGCAAAAACTGATTTTTCAAGAATTTTTTTTGGCGTCGGGGTCGTTCGCGTCCGAGTATACCCTTAAAGGGGTGTCCGAAGAGCGTACCTATCCAGGGTTAAGACAGCATCTGGGACATTTAAATCGTTTCCTGATGAATAAAATAGATGCAAAAACTCTATTGACACAGCATCTGTGACATTTAAATCGCTTCCAGATGAATAAAATGAAGGCAAAAACTCTATTGAGACAGCAACTGGGACATTTAAATCCCTTCCAGATGAATAAAATGAAAGCAAAAACTCTATTGAGACTGCATCTGGGACATTTAAATAGTTTCCTGATGAATAAAATAGATGCAAAAACTCTACTGAGACAGCATCTGGGACATTTAAATCCCTTCAAGATGAATAAAATGAATGCAAAAACTCTATTGAGACAGCAACTGGGACATTTAAATCCCTTATAGATGAATAAAATGAAAGCAAAAACTCCATTGAGACAGCATCAGGGACATTTAAATCGTTTCCTGATGAATAAAATAGATGCAAAAACTCTATTGAGACAGCATCTGTGACATTTAAATCGCTTCAAGGTGAATAAAATGAATGCAAAAACTCCGTTGAAACAGCATCTGGGACATTTAAATCACATTCGGATGAATAAAATGAATGCAAAAACTCTGTTGAGACAGCATCTGGGACATCTAAATCCCTTCCAGATGAATAAAATGAATGCAAAAACTCTATTGAGACAGCATATGGGACATTTAAATCGCTTCCAGATGAATAAAATGAATGCAAAAACTCTATTGAGACAGCATCTTAAACGTTAAAATCGCTTCCAGATGAATAGAATGAATGTAAAAACTCTATTGAGAGAGCATCTGGAACATTTAAATAGCTTCCAGATGAATAAAATAGATGCAAAAACTCTATTGAGAAAGGATCTGGGACATTTAAATCCCTTTCAGATGGATAAAATGAATGCAAAAACTCTATAGAGACAGCAACTGGGACATTTAAATCGCTTCCAGATAAATAAAATGAATGCAAAAACTCTATTTAGACAGCTTTTGGGATATTCAAATCGCTTCCAGATGAATAAAATGAATGCAAAAACTCTATTGAGACAGCATCTGGGACATTTAAATCGCTTCCAGATGAATAAAATGAATGCAAAAACTCTGTTGCGACAGCATCTGGGACATTTAAATCGCTTCCATATGAATAAAATAGATGCAAAAACTCAATTGAGAGGGCATCTGGGACATTTAAATCGCTTCCAGATGAATAAAATGAATGCAAAAACTCTATTGAGACAGCAACTGGGACATTTAAATTCCTTTCAGATGAAAAAATGAATGCAAAAACTGTGTTGAGACAGCATCTGGGACATTGAAATCGCTTCCAGTTGAATAAAATGAATGCAAAAACTCTATTGAGAAAACATCTGGGACATCTAAATGGCTTCCAGATGAATAAAATGAATGCAAAAACTCTATTGAGACAACATCTGGGACATTTAAATCCCTTCCAGATGAATAAAATTAATGCAAAAACTCTATTGAGACAGCATATGGGACATTTAAATCGCTTCTAGATGAATAAAATGAATGCAAAAACTCTATTGAGACAACATCTGGGACATTTAAATCCCTTCCAGATGAATAAAATGAATGCAAAAACTCTATTGAAACAGCATCTGGGACATTTAAATCGCTTCCAGATGAATAAAATGAGTGCAAAAACTCTATTGAGACAGCATTTGAGACGTTTAAATTGGTTCCAGTTGAATAAAATGAATGCAAAAACTCTGTTGAGACAGCATCTGGGACATTTAAATCACTCCCAGTTGAATAAAATGAATACAAAAACTCTATTGAGACAGCATCTGAGACATTTTAATCGCTTCTAGATGAATAAAATGAATGCAAAAACTCTGTTGAGACAGCATCTGGGATATTTAAATTGCTTCTAGATGAATAAAATGAATGCAAAAACTCTATTGAGACAACATCTGGGAAATTTAAATCCCTTCCAGATGAATAAAATGAATGCAAAAACTCTATTGAGACAGCATCTGTGACATTTAAATCGCTTCCAGATGAATAAAATGAATGCAAAAACTCTATTGAGACAGCATCTGAGACATTTAAATCACTTCCAGTTGAATAAAATGAATGCAAAAACTCTGTTGAGACAGCATCTGGGGTATTTAAATCGCTTCCAGATGAATAAAATGAATGCAAAAACTCTATTGAGACAGCATCTGAGACGTTAAAATTGGTTCCTGTTGAAGAAAATGAATGCAAAAACTCTGTTGAGACAGCATCTGGGACATTTAAATCACGCCCAGTTGAATAAAATGAATACAAAAACTCTGTTGAGACAACATCTGAGACATTTTAATCGCTTCTAGATGAATAAAATGAATGCAAAAACTCTGTTGAGACAGCATCTGAGACATTTAAATCGCTTCCAGTTGAATAAAATGAATGCAAAAACTCTGTTGAGACAGCATATGGGATATTTAAATCCCTTCCAGATGAAAAAAATGAATGCAAAAACTCTATTGAGACAGCATCTGGGACATTTAAATCGCTTCCAGATGAATAAAATGAATGCAAAAACTCTGTTGAGACAGCATCTGGGACATTTAAATCGCTTCCAGATGAATAAAATGAATGCAAAAACTCTGTTGAGACAGCATCTGAGACATTTAAATCGCTTCCAGTTGAATAAAATGAATACAAAAACTTTGTTGAGACAGCATCTGAGACATTTAAATCGCTTCCAGTTGAATAAAGTGAATGCAAAAACTCTGTTGAGACAGCATCTGAGACATTTAAATCGCTTCCAGTTGAATAAAATGAATGCAAAAACTCTGTTGAGACAGCATCTGGGACATTTAAATCCCTTCCGGATGAATAAAATTAATGCAAAAACTCTGTTGAGACAGCATCTGGGACATTTAAATCGCTTCCAGATGAATAAAATTAATGCAAAAACTCTGTTGAGACCGCATCTGGGACATTTAAATCGCTTCCAGATGAATAAAATAAATGCAAAAACTTTGTTGAGACGGCATCTGGGACATTTAAATTGCTTCCATATGAATAAAAATGAATGCAAAAACTCTCTTGAGACAGCATCTGGGACATTTAAATCGCTTCCAGATGAATAAAATGAATGCAAAAACTCTGTTGAGACAGCATCTGGGACATTTAAATCGCTTCCAGATGAATAAAATGAATGCAAAAACTCTGTTGAGACAGCATCTGGGACATTTAAATTGCTTCCAGATGAATAAAATGAATGCAAAAACTCTGTTGAGACAACATCTGGGACATTTAAATCGCTTTCAGATGAATAAAATGAATGCAAAAACTCTATTGAGACAGCATCTGGGACATTTAAATCGCTTCCAGATGAATAAAATGAATGCAAAAACTCTGTTGAGACAGCATCTGGGACATTTAAATCGCTTCCAGATGAATAAAATGAATGCAAAAACTCTATTGAGACAGCATCTGGGACATTTAAATCGCTTCCAGATGAATACAATGAATACAAAAACTCTATTGAGACAGCATCTGGGACATTTAAATCGCTTTCAGATGAATACAATGAACACAAAAACTCTATTGGGACAGCATCTGGGACATTTAAATCGCTTCCAGATGAATAAACTGAATGCAAAAACTCTATTGAGACAGCGTCTGAGACTTTTAAATCGCTTCCAGTTGAATAAAATGAATGCAAAAACTCTATTGAGATTACAGAAATAGCATTGTTCATAATGTACATATAATGTTCAAAAAGCTTCAATAAACATGAAATTACAGAAAAAAACATTGTTCAGTAATCAGCTATGATGTTTAAAAGGCTTCCAAAAGACTGAAAACACAGAAACATTCTTGTTCACATTGCTTCGATAATATTCAAAACGCTTCCAGAAAACTGAAATTACAAAAACATTATAGTTCAGAATGCATCTGTAATATTCAAAACGCTTCCAGAAGACTGCAATTACAGAAGCAACCTTGTTAGAAAGGCATCTATAATAATCAAAACGTTTCCAGAATACTGAAATTACAGAAAAAAAAACATTGTTCGGAAGGTATCTATAATGTTCAAAACGTTTCCGGGATACTGAAATTACAAAAACATAATTGCTCAGAAAATATCTTTGTGATCAAAACACTTCAAGAAGAATGGAATTACAAAAACATCAGTGCTCAGAATGTATCTGTAATATTCAAAGCGCTTCCAGAAGACTGAACTTACAGAAACCTTATTATTCACAATGCTTCTATAATGTTCAAAATGCTTCAAGAAGACTGAAATTACAGAAACAACATTGTTCAGGAGGCATCTATAATGCTCAAAACATTTTCAAAATACTAAAATTACAAATACATAATTGCTTAGAAAATATCTATTGTGTTCAAAACACTTCAAGAAAACTAAAATTACAAAAACATTAGTGCTCAGAATGTTCCTGTAATATTCAAAACGCTTTTAGAAAACTAGAATTACGGAAAAATTGTTGTCCAGAATGCATCTATAATGTTTAAAAGGCTTCAAAAAGAATAAAATTACGTGAAAATCATTGTTCAAAATGCATCTACCATGCTCAAAACGCTTCCGGAAGGATGAAGATAAAGAAACATCATTGTTCAGAATGCATCTATTTTTTCTAAAACGTTTCCAAAAGACTGAAACATCTTTGCTCAGAATGCTTGGAGACTGCATGTTTTCTTTTTTTTTCTTTTTTTTGTTGGAGGAATTCCCCTTAATCACAAGGCTCCATAACAAATTGGGTTCCCATATACTTTTATATGGCGGCAGATCAATCAGTATACTGTAAATATAAAATGGTGCAATACACGATTTGTAGAAAGTAAGACTGGTTTGTAATATATTTTGCAGCATTCTGAGACTAAAACATCATTTGTCAGAATGCATCACTAATGTCCAAAATACTTCCCAAAGACTGGAATTACAGAAACATTTTTCAGAAGGCATTTATAATGTTCAAAAGGCTTCCAGAACACTGATACTACAGAAAAATCATTGTCAGAATACACTTTAAAACACTTTCAGATGACTGAAATTAAAGAAACATCATTGTTCAGAATGAATTTATATTGTTCAAAATGCTTCCAGAAACTTAAAATTACAAAAACACCATTGCTCAGAAAGCATCTATATTGTTAAAAACTCTTCGATAAGACATAAATTATAAAAGCATCTTTCTTCAGAAAGCGTGTATTATTTTCAAAATGCTTCCAAAGTACTAAAGTTACGGAGAGATTTATTCTCAGGATACATCTATAATGTTCAAAACGCTTTCAGAAGACTGAAAATACAGAAACATCAGTCGACAGAATGCAAATGTAATGTTCAAAATATTAACAAAATACTGAAATTACGAACACATCATTGTTCAGATTGCACCTATAATGTTGAAAATGCGTTAAAAAAACTGAAATTACAGAAATATCATTGTTCTGAATGCATCTATAGGTTCAAAAGGTTTTCAGAAGACAAAAATTACAGAAAGGTCATTGTTCAGAATGCATCTATAATGTTCCAAAAGCTTCAAGAAAACTGAAATTACAGAAAACAATAATTGCTCGGAAAGAATATTTAATGTTCTTAACGCTTCCAGAAGCCTAAACCTACAGATACATCATAGTCCAGAATGCATCTATGACTTTAAAAACGTTTAAAAAAAGACTGAAATTACAGAAACATCTTTGTTCAGAATGCATCTATAATGTTCAAACGCTTCCAGTATACTGGAATTACAGAAACAGCATTGTTCAGAATGCAGCTATAATGTTCAAAACGCTTTCAGATGACTAAAATTACAGAGAGATAATTGTTCAGAATGCATCTATAATGTTCAAAACGCTCTCAGTAGACTGGAATCATAAAAAGAAATAATAATCCCTAAATAAAAACTTGCAGATATGAACTAGCATCAAAAGACCACAAACAGAAGGAAGTGGACTAACATGTCTGAGGCCTATGTCCTGCAATCGATTAATTATGGACTTTGATGATAAAAACCAATAATAATCCCTGAATGAAAACTTGCAGATATGAACTGGCTTAAAAAGAACAAAAACAGAAGGAAGTGGACTAACAGGTCTGAGGCCTTTGTCCTGCATTGGACTAACCATGGATGATGATGATAAAAACGAATAATAACCCCTGAATGTAAATTTACAGATATGAACTAGCAAAAAAAGACCATAAACAGAAGGAAGTGAACTAACATGTCTGAGGCCTTTGTCCTGCATTCAACATATCATTGATGATGATGAGGAGGAAAACGAATAATAACCCATATATAACAATATGCAGAAAGACTATAAACATACAGAAGTGGACTAACATGTATGAGGTCTTTGTCTTGCATTTGACTAATCATGGATAATGATGAGGAAACCAAATAGAAATCCCTGAATAAAAATTTGCAGATATGAACTGGCACCAAAAGACCATAAACAGATGGAAGTAGACTAATATTTCTGAGGCCTTTGTCCTGCATTCGACTAATCATGGATAATGATGAGGAAAACGAATAAAAATCCCTGAATAAAAATATATAGATATGAACTGGCATCAAAAGACCATTAACAGACAGAAGTGGACAAACATGTCTGAGGTCTTTGTCATGCATTCGACTAATTATGGATAATGGTGAAGAAAACAAATAATAATCCATGAATAACAATATACAGATATGAACTGACATCAAGACCATAAAAAGACGGAAGTGGACTAACATGTCTGAGGCCTTTATCCTGCATTCGACTAATCATGGAGGATAGTGAGGATAACGAATAATAATTCATGAATGAGAATATGCAGAAATGAACTGGCATAAAAAGACCAAAAACAGAAGGCAGTGGACTAACATGTCTGAGGCCTTTGTCCTGTATTCGACTAATCATGGATGATGATGAGGAAAACGGAAAATAATCTATGAATAAAAATTTGCAGATTTGAACTGGCATAAAAAGACCATAAACATACGAAAGTGGACTAACATGGTTGAGGCCTTTGTCCTGCATTCACCTTATCATGGATAATGATGAGGAATACGAATAATAATTCCATGAATAAAAATTTGCAGATATAAACTGGCGTAAAAAGACCATGAACATACGGAATTGGACTAACATGTCTGAGGCCTTTGTCCTGCATTCGACTAATCATGTATTTTGATGAGGAAAACGAATAATAAATAATCCATGAATAAAAATATGCATATTTGAGCTAGCATAAACAGACGGAAGTTAACTAACATGTGTGAGACCTTTGTCCTGCATTAGACTATTCATGAATGATAATGAAGAAAATTAATAATAATCCATGAATAAGAATATGCATATATGAGCTGGCATAAAAAGACCATAGACAGACGGAAGTGGACTGTTATGTCTGAGGCCATTGTCCTGCATTGGACTAATCATGGATGATGATGAGGAAAATGAATAAAAATCCATGAATAAAAATCTGCAGATATAAACTGGCGTAAAAAGACCATAAACAGACGAAAGTGTACTAACATGTCTGAGACCTTTGTCCTGCATTCGACAACCTTTCCTAATTATGAACATCTTTAATTAAGTTTGATGCTTTATTAGTATTATAGTGTTGTCATCAGATAACAACACTTGACGATGTTTGTTGTTGTTGTGGAGTTTGGGAGGCGCGCTGGGCAGGATGCAGCTGGAGTCTTATCTTTGATACCCTGTGTTGTGACGTCACAGAACTTGACTCTTGGCTTATATTTGTAAAGGGAATCATTTTAGTATCATTAAGTGTTTCACATCGATACGTTACGGCGGTTTTTATATTCGTTTGGTGTAACATGGGCTGATAACTAAGATCTTACTTAGAATTGGGAAAATGTGTTTATAAAATAGAACATATGAAAAAGTGACAGAAAATCATTAGTGCTTGAGTCAGATTACGAAAATATAAATTTTATACGACGAGCAGACACAAATCCCTCTGGCGATCATTTGCTTCCGTCAAATTCCGATGCTGCCTTCTTCCAGGAGAGATAAAAAGGTAGGTCTTCCACATATATATTATGAGTGAAACTTGAAGGATGGTCTTTTTATAAAATATCTCAAGGATATATTTACATATGTTTGGATCTATTTGAATGCTTTGAAAGCCTTTTTTCTTCATTTTCAATCTGTATTGAAAATGAGAACTCTTTCTTTCACTTTAGATATTTCATCAAGTCTTATGTCATCTGGACTGAATATTACTTCAGATAAAAAAGTCAAAGTTTCATTACTTTTATCATGTTAACATTACATCTAGAATTAAATATATATATATATATATATATATATATATATATATATATATATATATATATATATATATATATATATACATACATATATATATACATATATATATATATATATATATATATATATATATATATATATATATATATATATATATGTATATATATATATATATATATATATGTATATATATATATATATATATATATATATATATATATATATATATATATATATATATATTGCAGAATGTGGCATGAAGAGGCAAAACCTTGTGAATGAGAGTTAGGAGTGTTGGTGAAATTAGCTAAAAAAAGAGACCTGACTAATTGCAATAATTATAGAGGCATAACACTTACGTCAGTTGCTTTGAAAATATATACAGTAGTATGCTTATTCGTAAGAGATTGGAGAGTAAGATTGATGAAAAGCTTAGAGAAGAACAAGCAGGATTTAGAAAGGGTAGAAGTTGCACTGACCAAAATTTTATTTTGAGACATGATATACAGCATTGCGTAGAGTATAGAAATCCCCTTTTGATAGTATCATGGACTATGAAAAGCCTTTGATAGTGTGTACCGCCCAATTTCATGGAGAGTCCTGCATCATTATTGGATTCCTCTTAAATATGAAAATTTCATTAAGCCGGTTCATGAGCCTAGCAAAGTGCAAAGTTAATGTTAATGGAGTCTTATCAAGTGAGTTTCTAGTGAACAGCGGAATACTCCAAGGGAATGTGTTGTCCCCCATGTTGTTCATCCTTTTCATGGACTTTGTAATGTGTAGAACAGTCAAAAAAGGTTGAGAAGGATAGGGCTGGATTGGTGATAGGAATTTAGCAGACCTAGAGTATGCTGATGATGCTGTCCTTGTTAGCAAAACACAACAGGATTTGCAATGCTTGCTTACCAGAATGCATGAAATATCACACGATGTTGAACTGAATATAAATAGAAGCAAGACAGAGATGATGAGAATGGAATATGCAATTTAAGATGAAATATCATTGGAAGGAGACAGGATTAATAAGGTAGAATCATTTAACTATTTAGGATCTGACCTCCAGTACAGGGTCTTTGGAATTAGATTTAAGTGAAATATTGAGAAAAGCAAATCAGACAATGGCTAGGTTGAGTAAAATTTGGAAATTAAATCGCCTAAAATTGCATATAACAATCAGACTATATATCAGTTTAATGAGATCGGTATTACTCTATGGACATGAGTCATGGTATGAGAATGAAACAATTTTCAATGGATTTAGTAGATTTGAGAATAAAGCCCTCTGAAGGATATTGGGAGTTAAATGGCAGGACAGGATTAGGAAGGAAATTATAAGAGAAGTTACTCGAGTGCCATAAGTGGATGAGATCATAAGGGGTAGATTGAGAGGGTTTGGGCTTGCTCTGCGCACTCTCCTAAAGAGATTACTTCACTAAACATTCAGCTGGGATCTACAAGGCACTAGAAGAATTGGAAGACCCTCGCAAACATAGCTAAGGACCATAAAGCGCGAAGTATGAGATGTAAAATGAAGAAGTATTGAATTTTATATATATATATATATATATATATATATATATATATATATATATATATATATATATATATATATATATATATATATATATATAGATATACATGTATACCAATGTCCATAATTCATCTATCACGTTCAAAACGCTTTCAAAAGACTGACATTACAGAAACATCATTGTTCAGAATGAATCCAATATTTTCGAAATGTTTCCAAAAGACTGGAATTCAGAAACATCATTGTTCAGAATGCTACTATAATGTTTAAAACACTTCCAGAAGACTGAAATCACAGTAATATTACTGTTCAGAATGTGTCCTTAATGTTCAAGACTATCCCAGAAAAAAGGTAAAAAACACAATTGTTCAAAATGTATCTTTACTGTTCAAAACGTAGCCAGGAGAATGAAATTTCAAAAACATTATTATTCAGAATGCATCTATAATGTTCAAAACACTTCCAGAAGATTAAAATTACAGAAATGTCATCATTCAAATCTCATCTTTAATGTTCAAAACGCTCCCAGAAGACTGAAATTAAAGAAATATCATTGTTCAGAATTCTTCTAAAAAGTTCAAAACAGTTCCAAAAGAAATAAATTACCGAAACATCATTGTTCGGAATTCATCAATAATGTCCAAAACGCTTCCAGAAGACATATATTAGAGACATATCATTGTTCAGAATATATCTTTAATGTTTAAAATTTTTCCTGGAGACTGAAATTACAGAATCATCATTACTCAGAATGCATCCATAATGTTCAAAACGCATTTAGAAGATTAAAATTCAAGAAACCGAATTGTTCAAAATGCATCTATAATGTTCTAAAAGCCTCCGAAACACTGAAATTACAGAAACATCTTCGTTCAAAACTCATCTATAATGTTAAAAAAACTTAGAGTAGACTGAAATTACAGAAACATTATTGTTCTGAATTCATCTATAATGTTTAAAACGCTTCCAAAAGACTGAAGTTACGGAAACTTTATTTTTCAGACTGCAAAAAAATTTCCAGAAAACTGAAATTACAGCAAAATCATTGTTCAAAATGCATCTCTAATGTTCGAGACACTTTCAGAGTACTGAAATTACAGAAACATCATTACTCAGAATGAATCTATAATGTTCAAAATGCTTCCAGGAGACTAAAATTACAGAAAGATCATTGTTCATACAGTATCTATAACTTTCAAAACACTTCCAAATTACTGAAATTACAGAAAATTTCATTGTTCAAAATGCATCTATAATGTTCAAAAAGCTTCCACAAGACTGGAATTACAGATAAATCATTGTCCAGAATGCAGCTATAATGTTTAAAACGCTTCAAGAACCGTGAAATTACAAAAACATTATTATTATTATTATTATTATTTTTATTATTATTATTATTATTATTATTATTATTATTATTATTATTAGCCTAGCTACAACCTAGTTGGAAAAGCAAGATGCTATAAGCCCGAGGGCTCCAATAGGGAAAAATAGCCTTGTGAGGAACGGAAATAAGGAAATAAACAAATGAATGATGAAAATAAATTAACAATAAATCATACTAAAAACAGTTACAACGTCAAAACAGATATGTCCTATATAAACTATCAACATAATAGAGAATGCATCTATAATTTTCAAAAGGCTTTCAGAAGACTAAATGTAAAGAAACATGATTGTTCAAAATGTATATAAAAAGTTCAAAAAGCTTCGACAAGACTGAAAATACAAAAATATCATTGTTCAAATTGTTCAAAATGCATCAATAATACTCAAAACGCTTCCAGAAGACTAGAATTGCAAACACATCATTGTTCAGAATGCATCTCTAATGTTGAAAATGCTTCACGAAGAATGAGATTTCAGAATCATCATTGTTCAGAATGGATCTATAATGTTCAAAACGCTTACAGAACCCTAAAATGAGAGATAAATCATTGTTCAGAATGCTTCTATAAAGTTGAAAACGCTTCCAGAAAACTGAAATTACCGAAACATCATTGTTCAGAATGCCTATATAATTTTCAAAAACCTTCCAGATGACTGAATTTACAGAAACATCATTGTTAACAATTCATATATATTTATTGAAAGGCTTCCAGAAAACTAAGATTACGCTGCCATCATTGTTCATGAAGCATCTATAATGTTCAAAACACTTCCAGAGAACTGAAATTACAGACACATCAGTGTTCAGAAAGCATTTCTAATATTCAAAAAGCTTCCAGAAGTCATAAATTACAGAAACATCTATAATGTTACAAAATCTGAACCAAGCAAGTTCGCATATGTTATAGTAATAGTTAAGCAGAGTATAATCAGAAAACATGAAATGCAACGATTTTAATACATAAGTAATACAACATGAGTAACTAAAAATCAAGAAGGAAAATACTTAAAGGTTAAATAGTAGCAAATGAAATCTGAAAGAGAGACTTCCATCATTATAACAAGTCATAAAAAAATACTTATTATCAGCGAACGTATGTTGAAGATAATTCAAAAAGAGATTTAATCATTAATCAACACTACCTACGATAGTATTCATGATATACATACTTTATATATGAACATGTATGGATACTGTATGATCTAATAAGAGAACATATAATAGAGGACAGTAACTGTAAAGTTATAATTTATACAACAAAAAGTAACTTTTTTATTTAAAAATACTTAACTTTTCTAAATCCTTCAGTCCATTAGTGAAAGTAGTCATCGTAAAAAAAGAACGAATGCCCTCATATGTCAAGCCTACACTCTGGCTCATTCATTAGACTCTCAGTCTGAAAGTGATCTAAGATATAGTACTGGTAAAACACAATACATTATACATTTATTATGTTCCAAACCAAAAATGATAGTTGCTAGCAAAAAACTCTCAAATTACCTTAAAGAAAAATGTCATAAAAACAAACAATTCCCGGGTAAATCTACACATGTACATATATCCCAAATTTCCACTCTTCATGGATATTTTCGTATCTGCTGGATATACCTGGATCCAATATAGTTATTATCAAATAGGGACAATAATATCTATTATGTATGGTCATGATATGAAAAGAAACCACAAGAAAAGATCATCATCAAACATAACGAAACATCATCTGATGTCTTTAAAACATAACAAAACATTTTTTAGACATCTTTAAACATGAAAAAAAATATTCCAATATCTTTAATCAGATCTACCAAAAAGTAATTAATGTGCATCATCATCAACAGTTAACTAAATATATCATACTAACAAAACGTATCATAACCAAAGAAAGCTCTGTTCCTCCACTCGGAACACTTTTGCAGGCTTCTGCAGGTATCCTTGCAAAAAGAAAAAAAAAGGTTCCATTACAACTACTCATTTGAGCTATGCCTATACTCTGCATTAGGTAAGGCATGCCTGGGATACCCGGAACCACTCCCTGGGTGGGAGTGTTTCCCCGACCACGCCCTCAATTGGAGACAGGCAGGCATAAAAAAAGCATCAAAACAGAACACCAGTCCAACCAGACGGTAAAATAAGAAAACGATTCCTCAACATCCACAACAGAAATGCCCAAATTCCCAAGTTTTAATCACTACCTGCCAACTCACAACAAGGGACATCTAAAACTCTAGGGGTATCTCAACGCCCAAGTACAGAAAGTCTCTCTCTCTCTCTCTCTCTCTCTCTCTCTCTCTCTCTCTCTCTCTCTCTCCAGCTTTACCCAAGTTCGCCCTTATGACGACATCTTCATTGGGGTTATGTTTTCAAACTCATCATGCCCAAATTGTTCGAATTCCAATCCTGGCAAACTGCTGACACATCGCTCGTATCACAACCGAAAACAAGCTTTTTGACAGAAGTTTCACATCAGATACACTTCACACACAGTCTGACCCTGAAACTCTCATCTTGTGTTGTCTTATCTCTTGCTCGTACTCAAACTCGGCCGAACTCGAGCTCTGGCAAACAAACAACAACCATTCTAGGACACTTATTGATCCAAGCTGACCTATATCACGCAAGCAAAGGCTCCTGCATTGCTAACACATCACATCATCTCTCCTACTTCGCACTTTATAGCCCTTAGCCATGTAGACCTGGGTTCTTCCAATTCTTCTTGTGCCTTGTGGGGCCCAATTAAACGTTTGGTGAACTAATCTCTCTAGGGGAGTGCAACAGCACATCACAGAGAAGTAATTCAAAATCGAAATTTCCTAGTGCTATTACGAATAAGTAAAATTCTTCCGATGAGATCTACGTTAAATATCAAACAACAAAAAACAAATCCTTAACCAATTTCCCAAAAAAAGAAAAACTCAAAGAAAAACTTTCCTACTTCCTTCAGACACTTAAGGGACAATCATTCTATCCATCTTACTCACAACGACGGCAACAACGAGCAACCAAAACTCATCTAAACTCCAATATGCATGCATACTCAAAGAAACACATTCAGCATGAGCCTAATCCTCCTAAGTATACGTAGTAACAGTTGACTCTCTACTAACCAAGACAAGAACATTGTAACTGAATTCCAATCATCAGCTAGAAAAACATTTCTCTCTCAAAGAACTATCTCACAAAGATCCGACACCATCAGAAAGAAAGAAAAAACTTCTCACTTAGTAATCCCCACCTTTTTTTTTTCTCTCTTATTCTGCGAACTTATTGGCGCCGCTCCTGATCGTGCGCAATTTCACACCTCTCTCTGAGCGTCCCATACACTCACACGCAAGTATGCAAACGCAAACATTCACACACAGGGACTCACATGGGTCGAACTCTACCGACTCAAACTTCCCAATAATCATCAAATCCTTTTGCAAAGGATAGCACTCACAAGGATCATAGTAAATAACTCTTCTTTCTTATATTGATTAGCTAGTAAAGAACTTATAACTAAAAACAACAGAAAAAATAAAAAAAATTCAAAACACATAGCATGCAGAAAATACTGTACCTGAAAAAGCAAACTGAGCTCAGAATCTAAAAATCATGTCCTGAAATTATACATAAAACAGGTACCATGGCATAAACAAACTCGATAAACCGAAAAAGAAAACAAAACAGAAACTACAGGTTTATAGCAATGAGTCTCCTGTGCTCTTTAATACAAGTCACTGATACTTACATAATTCTGAAGGCTAATTAACTAGTCTCTTATTGGTCTTTAAAAGTACACAAAGCCGTTAAAATACTATACTTTCTCTCATTGATTTTCCAAATCACTTAATTACAATCAAAATCCCCTTTTGCGTTATATTTTGACACTAAAAACATGTGCTTTCTTCTTTAACACAATCTGACATAAAACATAACATTACCTTAGCAGACATCAATTAACTAATAAAGGGGAACGGTATGGCTACTTATGATCATTTTCTAACCCAAAGTTTATTCTGTTAATATGATTCCCTCAATACTCAAAGGTAAGTAAATAATTTAAGAACTCAGTACATGAATCTGAGTTTACTGCTTGACCCAGCAATTCATCAACACACAGGGTGCCTGTCAAGGCTTATGCTGACATGGTGTCTAGTTTGCCTTGGTCATATGATAGCCTATCTAATCTCTTAACACTACTGCTAAAATTACGGTGTCGCCAATATCTGGTTTTACACACATTCCGATCATTTACTTTATTCTTTGACACAAACAAAAATCTACGGCAACTTGTTCGCCTTTTCTAAAATTGTTCACTTTACTTATCTGTTTTCGCCAGTTAAAAGAAACGGACATATGCATAAGAATTAAAATTCTCTTCTTTTTATCATGTTGCCAAATAGCTTCTAAAAACAATCATTTTTTTTCACTTGTCACAATTTTTCCAATACACACAATTGTATACAGAGTTAGGAAACAAAGATTTAATTGTGAGCGTCAAGTAAAAAGAAATTACGTTACTTGTCAAAATCTTAGATTTCTTTTCAATACAAAACAAGAAACTTATTCAAGATGCGCTCTTTAACAGTGTCTGTAACATCATAATGCTTACTCACAGAATTCACACATCATCTTATTCACTTCATTCATCTCATTCATGTCATCTGACTCTAATCCCGTACCCTTCAAATTTAAAATGCATTTGCACTCCCTGTTAAATCATTTGACAATACTTCCTTAAAATAATTTATTAACAATGCTTGGTGTCATCAATCAGAAAGAACACAGGTAAACAAATCACTTAAGACACACTGTAACTAAAATAAACTAAATGCAAGAGCTTTAAATCTCCTACGTGACATTACTAATTACTTAACAACTGCTGTCAACTAAACTCATTTCTGTTATTACGTTAAAAAACTCATCTTCATTAATTAGGATAATCTCAGACTAAAACTGACAAACAATAGCTTAACCTTCTTTTTAATCATTTCATAACGATCTAAGTAGGCTACTGATCAGCAATACAGAGTATGACGAAAGAACAAATATTGTGACACAAAATTCCCAAATTATCAATGTACCTAATTTACACTTCTTTCTCCATAATTTTACTAAGTACATATTAAAAAGACTTGAATTCCTGAAACTTCATTGTTCACACTCTATCTATAATATTCAAAACACTCCCAGAAAATTGAATTTACAGAATCATTGTTGTTCAGAACGCATTAATGTTCAAAACACTTCAAGATAACTGAAATCACAGTAACATCATTGTTCAGAAGGCCTCTATAATATTAAAAACGCTTCCAGAATACTGCTATTACAGACACATAATTGTTCAGAATGCCTCTATAATGTTAAAAAATCTTCCAGAATACTGAATTTACAGAAGCATCACTGGTCAGAATGCATCTTTAACGTTCAAAAGGCTTGAAGAAAACTAAAATTATAGAAACATCATGGTTCAGAATGCATCTATAATGTTCAAAACAATTCCAGAATACTAAAATTACAGAAATATCTTTGCTCAGAATGATTCTATAAAGTTCAAAATTCTTTCAGATGACTGAATTTACAGAAACATCAGTGCTCAGAACGCATTTGTAATGTTCAAAATGTTTCCAGAAGACTAAAATTACAGAAACATTATTTTCCACAATTGATCTATAATATTGAAATGGATTCCAAACGACTTAAATTACACAAACATCATTATTCAGAATGCATTTTTAAATTAAAAAAAAAATCCCAGAAGACATAGATTACAGAAACATCATTGTTCAGATTACCTCTTTAATTTTTAAAATGATCCCGGACTACTGAAATTACAAGAATATAATTGTTCAGAATGCACTTTTAATTTCCAAAGCCCTTCAAGAAAACTGAATATACAGAAGCATCACTGTTCAGGATACATCTATAATGTTAAAAAAACCTTCCATAAACTGAAATTACAAAAATATCAGTATTCAGAATGCATCTATAATATATAAAACTCTTCCAAAAGACTGAAAATACAAAAACATTGTTGTTCTTTAATGTTCAAAACGCTTCCAGAAAACTAAAATTACAGAAACATTATTATTCTGAATACCTCTCTAATGTTCAAAACGCTTCCAACAGGCTAAAATTGCAGAAGGACCGTTCTTCAGAAAGCATCTACAATGTTCAAAACTCTTCTAGAAGACTGAAAGTACAGAAACATCAATGCTTAGA
>NC_090767.1:38419698-38437198 GCF_036898095.1 Palaemon carinicauda
TATATATATATATATATATATATATATATATATATATATATATATATATATATATATATATATATATATATATATATATATATATATATATATATATATATATATATATATATATATATATATATATATATATATATATATATATATATATATATATATATATATATATATACATATATATATATATATATATATATATATATATATATATATATATATATATATATATATATATATATATATATATATAGTGATACCTCTACATACGATCTTAATTCGTTCTAGAAACTACTTCGTATGTTAAAACAATCGTATGTTGGAGCAAATATTCCCATAAGAATACATGGTAATTGATTCAATTCGTTCCTCAGCCTAAAACCCATAATAAATCCTTAATAAATGGCTACACATAATTACACATGACATTAATACAATAACTGTTTAATAAATACATACCACAAACCAAAAAAAAGAATAATAATAATAATGAAATAATAAATAAAAAACGGGTTGTAATGTAGCACTTTACCTTTGCGACAGGCCAGCGCAGGTGTAGGGACTTCTACGCAGGAGCAGACAGAAGATCAGCGAGGGGGTATGGACGGTGACTTTGTACGATAACTTGTACGATAACTTACACTAATTTACACTACTACGTGAACTTTAACTTAACTTAGCTTATTTTTTTTTTTATAATTTTATATTTTTTTTTTATTTTTTCTCTTCTTATTTTTAATTTTCATCACTTTCAATCGATTCGGTCTTTCTTTTCTTGGCTTCACTCAATTTCTTTTCATCATGATCACTAGACCGTTTTAA
Source organism: Palaemon carinicauda (assembly GCF_036898095.1). Lineage (NCBI taxonomy): Eukaryota > Metazoa > Arthropoda > Malacostraca > Decapoda > Palaemonidae > Palaemon > Palaemon carinicauda. The sequence goes on from NC_090767.1 coordinate 38,420,518, forward strand.
AGATTTTTTCAAAGAAACTATCGAGTGAAAGTTGCTTTGTACGGCTTTTGAGGATTTTTCTAAAATGCGTTAAGCAAACATCATCGAACTGCGCAACAACACGGCAAACCTGAAGTTTCTCTGGGTGATGCTTGTCAATGAAATCAACAACGTGTTGATGATATGCCTACATCTGTTTTATTTCCGCCGTACCTAAGATTTCGCCTAACTTCTCGATCTCCTCTGACTCACTCAACTGCACTTGGAACTCATCATGTTGCATGGCTTGCAGCTCCTTGAGTTCCTCAGTGGTGAGCTCTTCGTGATGCTCATCGACGAGTTCGGTGATGTCATCTTCATCCACCTCCAGACCCATGGACTTGCCAAGGAATACAATCTCTTTGACGTCCTCCTCGGTGGCAAGCACAGGTTCATTGTCGGGGCCAAAACCTTCGAAATCTCTGGGAGCAACAACATCAGGCCAAAGCTTCTTCCAAGCGGAATTCAGGGTCCGACGAGTTACTCCCTCCCAAGACTGATCAATGATCTTTAAGCAGTGCACGATATTGAAGTGGCTCCTCCAAAATTCACGCAAAGTTAAGTTGGTGCTTTGCGTGACATTAAAGCACTTCTTAAATAAGTGCTTGGTGTACAGCTTCTTAAAATTAGAGATGACTTGCTGGTCCATGGGCTGGAGGATAGGGGTGGTATTCGGTGGAAGATACAACACCTTGATGAAATTCTATTTGTTGATGATATCATCTTCGAGTCCGGGGGGGGGGGGGGGGTGAGCGAGTGCATTGTCCAAACAAAGCAAGCACTTCAAAGGGAAATTTCTCTCCTGAAGATACTTCTTGACAGCAGGGCCGAAAACTATGTTTACTCATCCCACAAAGATATGCCTAGTAACCCAAGCCTTAGAATTAGAACGCCATAGAACATGTAGCATGTCTTCATTAATTCTATGTGCTTTAAATGCACTAGGGTTTTCGGAATGGTAAACTAACAAAGGCTTAATTTTGCAGTCCCCGCTGGCGTTGGCACAAAGCGCAAGATTCAACCGATCCTTCATTGCCTTATGTCCAGGCATTTTCTTCTCTTCAGCGGTAATGTACGCTAGACTAGACATCTTTTTCCAAAACAGACCGGTTTCATCACAGTTGAAAACCTACTGCTATACGTAACCTTCCTCGGCCACGATGCTTTCAAACTTTTTAACAAAGTCTTTAGCAGCCTTAGTGTCCGAACTCGAAGCTTCTCCATGACGAACAACTGAATGAATCCCGGTCCGTTTCCTAAATTTTTCGAGCCAACCTCAAGACAACTTGAATTCCTCCGTCGTAGGATCGGCTGAACTCAACCCCGTGTCACCCCGAGAGCGTGCCGCCTTCAAGTCACTGTAGATAGCGCTGGCCTTCTTACAAATAATCGTTTCCGTGATCGTATCACCAACAATCTCCTTGTCTTTGATCCATATTAACAAAATTCATTCCATCTCTTCAAGGGTAGGGCTACGACGTTTAGAAATAATCGGGATCCCCTTCGAAGGTTTCACTGATTTAATGGCTGACTTCTGTTTTATGATCGTCAAGATCGTACACATATTCCGGCCATATTGTTTAGCCAGATCGCTTATGCTTTTCTATGATTTTCTGCTTTAATTTTAATGAAAGCATAGACTTCCTCTTTTTCTCACCACTACTACTACTTCCTGAACTGAAACTAAGCTTTTTAGGACCCATGATTACGGAACCCAGAAAACAACAAGTGAAAAGGCAAGATAAAAAACTGTTCAAGCTGAGCGAATAGAGGACAAACACACGATGCGCACTCGATGAGAGGACTGATAAGGTGACGCTCGTTTGGCGTCCCTCCGATTTGCTGCCGTCTAGCAGCGTCAACAACAAACTACGCTACACGCTTTCGAGACAATTCCACGGGTAAGCGTATTGTTTACGTCGTATGTTGGAGCAACACTTCATATGTTGAGACAGAAATTTGGTCAAAATTCACTTCGTATGCTGGAAAATTCGTATGTTGGGACAATCGTATGTAGAGGTTCCACTGTATATACTTTATATAGTTATATATTTTCTGAGTGGGGATAAATAACTTGGTAGAGGGGTTTGTGTTGTACTAATCTGGGCCATCCGCACTATTTAGATTTGCTGAGAGAGTGTATGTATGTTTTGGTTTGTGTGTGCATGTTTGTTTGTGAGTGTGTGAGTTTATATGTAAACTTTTTCTCTTATTATATATATATATATATATATATATATATATATATATATACATACATATATATATATATATATATATATATATATATATATATATATATATATATATATATATATATATATATATATATATATATATATATATATATATATATGTAAATATATATAAATATATATATATATATATATATATATATATATATATATATATATATATATATATATATATATATATATATATATATATATATATATATGACAGATTTTGAAGCAAAGCGAAAAATCCATTTTTGGGTGAAGTAGCCATATCGTCCTGATGGAAGTTCCTTCATTAGTAGCTTCCTAGGTTAAATTTGAATACAGTGATACATCCCAGAGAATTTACCAAAGGTATCCAGAATTCTAACCCCTGGAGCGAATATCCCTTAAAATTGGATATCACGTAATCAGAGGACGTATTCTTGTCACGTCTCATAGCTATCTACACCCCTAATAGCGTTTCCGCTTCGAGAGGGAAAAGTGGCAAGAATATAGGAGAGTCGTTAAAGAGACAACGCTCTCGACACTCCTACTGTACTGTAAATAGTGTGGCGAATCGCCACCATGAGGCACCACCAAGCCATTCTTTGTAGCTTTGTAGGTGTTCCAGACACAGTACCATAGAGAGGGATTCATTATCCTTTTGTCAAAAAGAGGGTGGGTCTATCAGGACGACATGGCTACCTCACCCAAAAGTAGATTTTTTGCTTCGCTTCAAAATCAGCTCTTCCTGCCCCCTACAGGGAAGAGTCTGGGTAGACTCTAGGAAAAACCCAAGGGTTGTGAGTTCCAGGAACAATCTAGCGAACAGATTGTATATTAGTGTCATCTTATACATAAAGGATAGTTTGTACTTAGATGGTATATCTTTGTATAGGTTATTGATACCTCCCAAGTCTTGCTGAAAAGAGACAGACAGGTTTATATACATGTAGGAAACCTTAGTTCAGTAAAATAAACAGTTTAGTACAACCAGTTCTTACCTCTTTGCTTGGAACAGTCTTAACCTTAGTTCCCCAATATTTTCTTAAATATTAAAAGAATCAATGATGCTCTGACTTTATTCTTAATCTGGAATGTTTGAGGCGAAAGAGACGCAAAGATTCCTTCTATTGTTTATTACAAAAATAGAAATCATGGTTGTATTCAATTACATCCTATGCAGAACAATTCTGCATAAAAGCATAAATAGTAATAACAGAATTAAAATAAGTTTCACCCGAAAACGAAAACATTAGCCACTCTAAGGGAAATATAAAATTTCACTATGTATTCTGTTGTTACTAGGAACACTCTGCATATAATTATGCCTGGCACCTGTGTCAATCTATTATGCTTAATGTCACCTGTGTAAAGAGAACAGTCTATAGTGTTATCACTAAACACAATACTCAACATGATATGTCTTACGAGTCTATCATGTACACCCTTCACTAAAAGTGCCAATTAGTGCACTGTTCTTCGTAGTAATCAAGCGGCAGGTTTTATAACACTGCCTGCCGCCACCACATGAAATTTTATTCCCTGTAAATGCTTCGCATAGTGTTTGAAGAAAACTCTGGATAGCTTCCATCCAGTATAAGCACGAAGGCTTTCAAACGACATCGTCTGAAAGAAATTCAGAGACGAGGCAACTTTTCTCGGTTGAGGACCTGTGGGCGTACTCTCTGGATCTGCTCTGCATATAAAATAGGTGATTTTTGTCCTTAACTGTTTCAAGGATAATGTTGACCCAGACGTCACTCACCTGAAAAGCTGACCTTCCTTAAAGTCTGAAGTTCTATGAACATAGACCTTTACGCATTCCACTGGGCAGAGGGATGCTTCTTCCTTCAGGGGGTAGATTCTCCAGGGACCCCATCTCTTAGTGGGCCGCTCGTTCTTGGCGAGAAATGTCGGATCCGGAAAGAGGATCAATTCTCCGGCGTCTGTGAACTAAATGTGGCCATCATCCCTCGAGAGGGCCACTATTTCGCTAACTCTGGCTCCTGAGGCTAGTGCAAATAAGAATATCACCTTTTGAGTCAAGTCTTTCAGCGAGCAATCCTCATTGTTCAGAGTTGATGCTAAGTGGAGAACCTTATCCAAAGACCATAAAAAGGGCTTTGGAGGAGCTGCGGGCCGAAGTCTAGCGCAGCCTTTTGGAATCTTGATGAAGATTTCATTAGAAAAGTCTACCCGGAAGGCATATAGTATTGGTCTGGCTAGGGCAGATTTACATGTAGTAATCGTGTTGGCTGCTAAACCTTGTTCATGAAGATGGATGAAGAAGGACAAGTAGAAATCCGTAGAAATCTCCTTAGGTTTCTTCGCCTTGACAAAGGCCACCCATTTCTTCCAGGAAGACTCATATCGTCTTCTTGTTGACTTCAACTTATATTCTTCTAAGAAGTTAATACTGTCCCTAGAAATCCCGAACCGTTTCTTGACCGCTAGGGCGAGAAAATCATGAGATGAAGGTTCTGGGTTTTCTCGGATGAAGCTGAGACAGTCAATTTCTGCACTTGCTGAGTCAGAACTGAGTCCGGCAATGGGATCAGCTTCAGGCGTAGTTCCGTTATCAAAGGGAACCAAACACTGTTGGGCCACTTGTGGGCCACTATTGCTGCTATCCCTCGAAAGGATCTCAGTTTTTCGGAGACTTTCAGCAGAAGGTTGGTTGGAGGGAACAGGTAGATCTTGGACCACCTGTTCCAATCTATGGACATTGCGTCTGTCGCTTCCGCTAGAGGATCCTCGTACGGGGCTACATACCGGGGTAGCTTCTTGTTGTCGCTCGTTGCGAAGAGGTCTATCTGCAGTACTGGGACTTTGTGTAATATGAAGGAGAATGATTTTGCATCTAGGGACCATTCTGACTCTATCGGGTTGACCCTTGATAGGGCATCCACTGTCACATTGCGGAACCCTTGAAGGTGGACTGCTGACAAGTGCCATCTCTTCTTCTTCGCTAGACGGAGGATGGCCAGTATCACTATATTTATGTGAGGCGATCTCGAGCCTTGTCGATTTAGGCATCTCATTACAACTTTGCTGTCTAAAATCAGATGGATGTGGATTGAGCTTCGAAGTTCTAGTTTCTTCCTAGAGAGAAGAACCGCCATGGCTTCCAGAAAATTGATGTGGAAGGTCTTGAAGAGGGGAGACCAGGTTCCCTGGACTCTCCAATGATGAGAGTGACCTCCCCACCCCTCTTGAGGCGTCTGTGTGAACGGTAACTGCCGGTGGAGGTGGTTTCAGAGGTGCCTTGCTCCTCAGGTTCTTGGCTTCCGACCATGGTTTGAGTAGTGATCGCAGACTATTTGGAATTGGTCTTTGTAGATCTCTTCGAGCGTTTGATGCGTAGTTTCTCCAAACTCCTGATGCATCTTTTAATTGAGCTTTCAATATTGGATCTGTCACTCTGGCAAACTGGAGGGACCCCAACACCCTCTCCTGTTGCCTTCTTGATATCCTGTCGGATTGAAGAAGTCTCTTGACAGATCCTGCTATCTCTCTCCTCTTCTTTGAAGGAATGGAAAGACAGTGTGACTGTAAATCCCAGCGGACACCGAGCCACTGGAACTTTTGAGCTGGAGATAGATGAGACTTTCCCAAGTTGATCTTGAATCCTAAGTGTTCCATGAACCGAATCACTTCCTTGGAGGCTTGCCTGCACTCTTCCTCGGATGCTGCCCACACCAGCCATTCGTCCAGGTAGGCTACCACCTGGATTCCTTTTAGGCGTAGTTGATGAATGACTGCATTCGCAAGCTTGGTGAATACCCTTGGAGCTATGTTCAGACCGAAGGGCATGGCTCTGAAAACGTACTTTCTTTTTTGTAGTTTGAATCCCAGGTAGGGGGAAACTTGACGGCTGATTGGAACGTGCCAGTAAGCATCCGTCATGTCTATGGAGACTGGGTATGCCCGTTTGGGCAAAAGGGTCCTGATGTGTTGAAACGTCAGCATTTTGAACTTGTAGTTCACTATGAACTTGTTGAGTGGTGACAAGTCCAGAATGACTCTGAGCTTTTCCGAGTCCTTCTTCGGAATACAAAATAGCCTTCCTTGGAATCTGACGGACTTCGCCTTCCTTATAACTCTTTTTTTCAAGAGTTCCTGAACATATTCTTCCAATATGGGGGTTGAGTGTTGGAAGAATTGAGGGAAGTTTGGTAGAGTTGAGCTCCAACTCCTCCTTAGTCCGTTCTTGATTAGGCTGTGTGGCCCAGGGATCGAAGGTCCAACCATCCCGGAAGAGGAAAAGTCTCCCTCCTACCGGTAGCATCTCACTTTGAGTGCTGGGTGGAGGATTTACCTCCTTGGCCACGCACACCTTTGTTGCCCCTACCTATGAAGGGGCGTCTGGAGGATCCTAGAAAGGAACCTCGAGACTTCGGCCGAAAGGTTGTCGATTGCCTTTCAAAAACTGATGTGAACACAGGCGACTGGGTCGCCAGCGTTTTGGGGCACCAGTTGGAAGGTGGGAGGGGGGGGGTTGTGCCACCGTCTGGGACACCGTGGCCACGGGAAGCTGTTGCTGTTGTTTAGGCTGAAAGGGTACTCCTGGTCGTTTCGACTTATTCTTCGGCTGGGGACCCTCATCAGCTGAAGATTTTCTTTTAGAGGACAAACCCTATTTAGGGAAAAGGTTTCTGTTCTCTGTAGCAGCTTTATCCACGACCTCTTTGACCACTTCGCTTGGGGAGAGGTCTTTTCCCCAGATGTTGGAAGCTATCAGCTTCCTTCGTCCGTGTCTCACCGCAGCTGAGGCGAACACGAACTCTCTGCAAGCCCTTTGGGCTTTAATAAAGTTGTACAGGTCCATGGTGACTGTTGCCAAATGAGATTTGGCGAAGACCATGTACATGTCTGGGGCATCCGGGATGCTTGCCATAGTCTCTAGGCCCGTCTGCAGAGACAAGGAAGCAGCAAGACATTCTTTTGTCTCCTGTTCTCTGCGCAGGTGAAAATCTGACAGCTTCGGGAGGTCTTCGCCGAACTGTCATCCGACAATATCTGCCTCCAGCTTCCCAACCATGAAGGTGTTTTGAACATCCTTCCAGTCTGCATCGTCTAAGGGGATGGCAAGGGAGAAAGGTCTACACTCTTCCAGTGTAGGGCATGGTTTCCCTGCCTCAACTGCCTTTAAGGCTGCCTTAAGTCCTTTGTCCATAAAGGGAAAGGCACGTTTGGGGTCAGCAATAAAAGACGGGTGCTTCTTGCTGAGAGCCGGCACCTTGGAGCTAGTAAAGGCCCTCTCCTTCAAGGTGGTTGTATATAAGGCCTGGGCCTTAGAGAGTTCAAGGACGGTGGTTTCCTTTGGCTCTGTCTCCTCTTTGGATGCAGGTTCCGTCTTTAGACGGACATAGCAATCCGGGTAGGCTCCTTTGCTGGGCCAGAACTCAATTTCCTCCACTGGGACAGTGCCCAGTTTTTCTGAGAGGAAGATCTTCCCCCCCGACATATGCATATGCTCTGCCTACCTCCAAGGGTTGACGTCAGAGAAGGCGGGGAGATCCTTGACGTTAAGCTTCTTCGGGGCTAAACGTATTGCGACCAGCTGATACATTTCCGTCCGAAGAGAAGCCTCATTCTCGGACGATTTCTTCTGAATGTCCTGCACCATGGACAACAGCGAGTGCAACATACTCGTGATGGAATCTAACTGGGGTGCAGCGGAAGAAGTCGAAGGCACCGGCTCAGTCACCGTGGCTGATGATACCGAAATCGTTTCGGCTTTCTCGACTTCGGCCTCAGGTGGAACGTCATCTGCCTGATCCAGTTCCTCCACTAGGAGATTGTTCTCAGTCTCCTCCGAGACAACTGACTTGTTGTCCTCTAATTGGATGCTCTCCAAGGCATCCGAAACTTCAGATTCTACCGGAATCTGAACAAGGGGAATCTCAGGTTGAGCCTGGGGAATAACCGCATCTGAAGATGCCCTAGGGAAAAAACAAGCCCTCATCTTCTCATTAGGAAGGTATGGGGCAGAGGTGTTCTTCTGGAAGCCCCTGACCCATTTTCGCAGCATCTCCCTTGCTGCGTCCCTTGACTCAGTAGACTTTTGGTCGTCAAAAGCCTCTTTAATCAGTTTTTCACAAACGGTACATACCTGTGGGTCCCAGTACTTGAGAGCCCCGTTGGTGATTGCGCAGCGAGCATGGGCCCTGCATATGTCGTGGCCGTAGAAGTTCTTACCACGGACCCTGTCTTGCCAATTGCTATAACCTCCTCCAATATTGAATGCAGAATTATTAAGAATTTTAGGGGAAGATGATATCCTTTGATATAGAGTGTCTTCTTGACACAATCTTCCAGGTTCAATATTGGGGATTAAAGACAATAAGGGTTAATAACCATTAAATGAAGAGAGAATTGCTCTCTTATGTGTGATGGTCTCACAATAGGCTCCCCATGAAGCACCTTGTAGATTGGAAAAAACTTTTGGGCTACAGCACTGACTGTCGGCAGCATGCTGCCAGTCCTACTAGGCCTGCCGGAACATGCCGGACCTGCTGGCTTCTGCCGGAAAGCCGGTATATGCCGGTCTATTCTGGGCTATTGAAGGCAGTTACTGTCTTCAAAGTAATGGGCGGCAGGCCGCCGGCAACTGAGGATCCTTCCATCAAGTAGGGTCCCGGCGGCAGCCAGCGGCAAATGTCCAAGTTATGGGTGGCCGGCAACTCAGTAGCCGGCAGCCGGTCCCAGTATGTCTATTGTCGTTGTGTTGTCGATCAGAGATTCCCATAGTAAGCGGCGTCAGAGCAACTGCCGGCCGGCAGACAATTGACATGGCCCAGTAAAACGAAAGGTAGAGAAAAAGAGAGGATGGAGGAAGACAAGAGCTCAGCCTTGCTGGCCTACATCCAGAATGAGGGTTCAAGTGGAAGGAGGAATTATATTCAGGATTCCACCCAACCATATCCCATTCATATGGGCTATGGAAGGCAGTCTAAGGGAGGACTGAAGAACACTCTAGAGAATACGAGGATACCTGCCGGCAGCCGGCTCGGCCGGCAGCCGGTTTGGCCGGCGGCCGGTTCGGCCGGCGGCCGACAGGGAACCTCAGGCCAGTTCTACAAATAACCCTTAGGGTCAAATGTAGAACGACGGCCAGTGAGAGAGTTGCCCACAGGACACAATCTCACAAGAGAACAGAATCTCGTACCAGAGACCTTAGGCAGTGAAGAAGTCATTTCATCGGTCTAAGATCTACCAGCACAGGACTATCTGCTAGGCCGAGGAAGAGGGAATTGTCATACAAAACCCTCCACGTATGGTCTAGGGAGGTCTAGCCTACTGTAAAAGCAGCTTAACCTGACATGAGAAATCATTTCGGCAAGACAGTAAGATGCCTAACACAGATTTATTACTCTGATGTCCCGTTCCAAACTCAAAACCGACTCAGTGGTTAAGAGAAAGAAAACGGAACGTCTCAGTAGAACTTTGCCAGATCTTGGTTTGCAGCAAAGTAAACTGAGAATAGCCTAGGGTAATCAGAGGGAAGGGAGATTGCTCTTAAATCTCCTAGGAGATTAGTATTGACTTAAAAGGTATAGGAGGTGTCAGTCTCCCCTTAACCCTGGATAGGTATGCCCCTCGGACACCCCTTTAAGGGTATACTCGGACGCGCGCGACCCGACGCCAAAAAAAATACTTGAAAAATCAGTTTTTGCAGTAACCTCCTTTTTTCTTTAGCCAAAAAAAACTTCAATGAATGCTTAAAACAACTGTAAAGATAAATACTACTCATCTGCAGAAAAACTATTTATTATAAATATTTTAAAAAATTAAGTAGAAAAAAAAGACCTTACATAAAAATTCATAAAAAAAAGTTTATACATATATACACAAATCCTTTTAGGAATTGATTCTTGAATGTTTAGGACACATCTTGATGTATTTTGGATGAAGTCAGACCCATGGAGGTGAAGATCTGAAATGAGAAAAAAAGGGTAAATTTTTTTGGTCAAAAAAATTTGTCCAAATTTCATGAATTTTTTTAGGTACCCAAATGAAATAGGAAGTGGCTAATTTTTTTAGGTAATAAACATATGTTATCCTAAAATAGAAATATGTAAAAAAATCTTCATTATTTTGTAAAATACATTTATATCAGGGGCCATATCTAAAGGTAATTTTTTGAGTACTTAGAAATTTCGTAAAAAAATACATATATTTAATATATAATATGATATTTATGCAGGTAAAAATATACCAAAATATCACAAATTCTATAGGAAACAAGAATATATATAGATAGGGCAACTTACGCTTCGGATATGTCCACAAAATGGCCGCCAACCACACTGACTCAGACTCCCTAATCTGCCACTTGAAATGTAGGAAGGGTATGTCAATTTCCAGGTGTTATTTACTAATCTAATTATTCTTGGATATGCATAAAAATTGTATGGTGGGTTGCTGGATAATTGTCGATTATTTTACGACTATAAGATTAAAATTCTGACCCAAAAAAATTTTTTTGAAGGGAAATAAAATCGAAAAAAAAAATGTAAAACACTATAATATTTAAGCTAAAAAAATTTGATGATATTCAATCAAAAAAGAAGTAAACAAAATTTTCCGACAAATAAACATCTAGATGAATCATTACTCTGTGATAGTTCCTTAGTACGTAGTAATTTTGAAAGAAATGGGAAAAACGAAAGTGGCAATCGCAGGAAAATCGAACACATACCTATATATACGCCATATCTGGCTAAAAATAAAGATAGGCATGGGTAGCCAGATCATCTAGAAACACTTTCCAACACTATAAAAATACAAGTTTTGCGACACTACTTGCCAATTCCTTACGGTAACATGACTAAGCAAAAAAATGCAAAACAAATAAAAAGGGGCACTCGCGGGAAAATGGCCAACATTCTAATATACGGCATTTCAGAAAAAAAAAATTTCAGCCACGTACTAGGCAAACCATCAAGGCACATTTTCCGATAAATAAACATCTAAATGAATCATTACTCTGTGATAGTTCCTTAGTACGTAGTAATTTTGAAAGAAATGGGAAAAAACGAAAAAATGGCAATCAGCGGAAAATCGAAGACATACCTATATATCGAAGACATACCTATATATACGCCATATCTGGCTAAAAAAAAGATAGGCATGGGTAGCCAGATCATCTAGAAACACTTTCCAACACTATAAAAATATAAGTTTTGCGACACTACTTGCCAATTCCTTAAGGTAACATGACTAAGCAAAAAAATGCAAAACAAATAAAAAGGGGCACTCGCGGAAAAAAGGCTAACATTCTAATACACGGCATTTCAGAAAAAAAAATTCAGCCACGTGCTAGGCAAACCATCAAGGCACATTTTCCGACAAATAAACATCTAAATGAATCATTACTCTGTGATAGTTCCTTAGTACGTAGTAATTTTGAAAGAAATGGGAAAAAACGAAAAAATGGCAATCACAGGAAAATCGAACACATACCTATATATACGCCATATCTGGCTAAAAAAAAAAGATAGGCATGGGTAGCCAGATCATCTAGAAACACTTTCCAACACTATAAAAATATAAGTTTTGCGACACTTCTTGCCAATTCCTTACGGTAACATGACTAAGTAAAAAAATGCAAAACAAATAAAAAGGGGCACTCGCGGAAAAATGGCCAACATTTTATTATACGCATTTCAGAAAAAAAAATTTCAGCCACGTGCTAGGCAAACCATCAAGGCACATTTTCCGATAAATAAACATCTAAATGAATCATTACTCTGTGATAGTTCCTTAGTACGTAGTAATTTTGAAAGAAATGGGAAAAAACGAAAAAATTGCAATCACAGGAAAATCGAACACATACCTATATACACGCTATATCTGGCTAAAAAAAAGATAGGCATGGGTAGCCAGATCATCTAGAAACACTTTCCAAAACTATAAAAATATAAGTTTTGCGACACTACTTGCCAATTCCTTACGGTAACATGACTAAGCAAAAAAATGCAAAACAAATAAAAAGGGGCACTCGCGGAAAAATGCCCAACATTCTAATATACGGCATCTCAGATAAAAAATAGACATGCACGTGTTAGCCCAACCATCAAGGCACACTTTCTAACACATAAACATGAAAAAAAAATCAATAATATACGGCAATTCCTTACTACGTAGTAAATTTTTACAGATATTGAAAAAAACAGAAATTGGCAACCGCAGTTAAATACCCAATATACCAATAACTACGTCATATCTGACAAAAACAAAGTCACGCATGGGTAGCCAGATCATCTAGACACACTTTCCAACACTAAAAAAGCAAAAGTTTTACGACACAATTTAGCAATATCTTACGGAAAAATGACTTGGCAAAAAAATGGAAAAAAATGAAAAAGGGGCACTCGCGGTAAAATGGTCCTCGTGGTGATGAACGACATTTTAACTAAAAAAAAAAATCATGCACATGGTAGCCAAACAATCCACCAAGACTTTCCACAACTGATAACCTATACAAGTTGCACCATTCTACGACAATTTCATAATACGTAATAACTTTGATAATTATGCAAACTACCTTAGAAGGGTAAACTCGGTCGCGCTCGACCCCGACGCGTCTCAGAAATCGGGGAAAGAGTACAGCTACAGCAATGCACATCTGGACACTACTAGAGCGTGTAGGCGAGACACCTACTGCAGGTTGATCACCCACAAATTCAGTCACATGGGTGAGTCACGTGAGAAAAACCTCTTTTTTTTTTTGACGCTCGGGGTCACGGACGACCTACCGTGCCGTTCCAGGGTTAAAAGACAATACAAGAGCAATGGGGACATGTATGAAAGTATACTAAAGCCCCTAGGCTAGTAGCCTAGGAGCATTGAGAATCGTTCACCGAAACTCTCTGTATACTATCTTGGAAGAGGAAAACATAAGGCAGTAATATCATAAATGTGTAAAATATAGCCTGAGCTTCAATAAAACTTTATCAGGAAGGTTATATCATGCATGAAGTGTGTAGGTGCCTAGACAAGGAAGCCTAGCACACGTGAGGCTCGAAATAAATAGCAAAATCCACGACAACAATGACTTAATATAAGAATCCCTAGCTAAAATGCTAAATAGCTGAAGTTATTTTAGCAAGCAATGCCGGGAAATGGTCATTCTGACTAACTAAATGTACAGAAAGAACGACCGCGTCCATGACGCCATCCGGCTGGCAACAGCTCTTGTTACGTTAATTACGATCTCAATCGAAAAGTAAAACTGGCAAGAGCTTACATTTACACAATTCAAAGATATTACTTACCTTTCCAGAAGCTGATGAGGCTGGTGAAGGCATCATAGCGACAAATAACTCCAAAATAGCGAGAGATAACACGGGATAACACCGGTCAACGAAGCTACGAGAGAAAGAATAGCTTGGTGGTACCTCGCGGTGGCAATTCGGCGCACTATATACAGTACAGTAGTAGTGTCGAGAGTATTGTCTCTTTAACAACTCTCCTATATTCTTGCCACTTTTCCCCCTCTAAGCGGAAACACTATTAGGGGTGTAGATAGCCATGAGACGTGTCAAGAATACGTCCTCTGATCTTACGCGATATCCTTTTCAAAATGTTAAGGGATATTTGCTCCAGGAGTTAGAATTCTGGATACCTTTGATAAATTCTCCGGGATATATCACTGTAGTCAAATATACCTGGGAAGCTACTAATGAAGGAACTTCTATCACGAAGACATGGCCTGAACCCAAATATATATATATATATATATATATATATATATATATATATATATATATATATATATATATATATATATATATATATATATATATATATATATATATATATATTGTGTGTGTTGTGTAATGCCACGTATTTCAATTTCTAAAATCTGGTCACTCTGGCCTATATGCATAATGCATATGCATAATTTTATTATAATTCCCCCTTTCCCACATGAAATAAAGGAACACCCTAGTTATAGGTATATCAAATGAAATAAATATATCATGAAGGTGAAATAATGATAACGTACAATACATTCGCATAAGCTGGTAAGTCATACTATGATATGAACGAATCTTTCTGTTTGTTCACGTGTAAAACGCACATTTAGAATTTTGATACTGCACATAACCTATCTAAAATAGTAAAACAGCTACAAAGGAATGAATGAACATACAGTAAACAAAAAAGAAAAAGAATACTTCTTAATCAGAACTACAGTAAATACATTAAAAGTAATGTAGTAATTACCAGTACTTTATAATAGTTGAAATATATTATGCAGGACTTGAATGTCCTCACTACTTCGTTTGACAGACTAAGCAAGACTTCTGCAACACTTTGTTATTATAAGAGCGGGTGAGGTGAGCAATAAGGTGATATGAGACGCGTTCAGTTCCTGAGGAAACATTTCTCTGACCACTCTCATCTAAGGGTTAGCCACAAGTGTCACTTTGATAACTTTTGGCATTTATTACTTGAGTTTTTGGCATGTTTTGGGATAATAATAATAAAAAAACATATGGAACCAGTGATGATGTTTTTGACTATTTTGCAAGTAATATTACAAAAAAAAATGAATAAAATGCACCATATAGCATCCCTGCTTGCACCCCCGGTTTAAGAGTCACTGCTCTATAATGTTTAAAACGTTTCTAGAATACTAAAGTCACAGAACATCATTGTTCAGAATGCTTCTATGTTGTTAATAACCCTTCCAGAAAACTGAAATTACAGAAATATCATTGGTCAGAGTGCATCTCTAATGTTCAAAAAGCTTCCAGAAAATTGAAATTACAGACATATCATTTTTCAGAATGCATCTATAATGTTCAAAAGGCCTCCAAAAAACTAAGATAAAGAAACGTCATTGCTCAAACCGCTTCCAAAAGACTTGAATTACCGAAATGTCAATGATAAGAAGGCATCTATAATGTTCAAAATGATTCCAGAAGACTAAAATTACAGAAAGATCATTGTTCAAAATTCATCTATAATGTTATAAACACTTCGATAAGACTAAAATTACAGAAATATAATTGTTCCTAATGCATCTATAATGTTCAAAACGCTTCCAAAAGACTTAAATTATAGACATATCATTGTTCAAAAGGCATATATAGTGTTCAAAATGCTTCCAGAAGACTAAAATTTCTGAAACATCATTATTCAGATAAGATAAGTAATGTTCAAAATGCTTCAAGAAGATTTAAATTACAGAAACATCATTGTTCAGATTGAATCTATAATGTTAAATACGCTTCCAGCAGACTAAAATTACTGGAATATCATTAATCAAAATGCATCTACAATATTCAAAATGCTTCCAGAAGACTGGAAATACAGAAACATTCTTGCTCAGATTGCATCTATAATGTATAAAACGCTTCAAAAAGAGTGAACTCACCGAAATATCAATTCTTAGAATGCTTGCTCAAAACGTTTCAAGAAGACTAAAATTACAGAAGAATCTTTCTACAGACCGCATCTACAATGTTCAAAACGCTCACAGAAGACTAAAATTACAGAAGAATCTTTCTACAGACCGCATCTACAATGTTCAAAACGCTCACAGAAGACTAAAATTACAGAAGAATCTTTCTACAGACCGCATCTACAATGTTCAAAACGCATACAGAAGACTAAAATTACAGAAGAATCTTTCTACAGACCGCATCTATAATGTTCAAAACGGTTCCAGTAGACTAAAATTACAGAAAGATAATTGTTCAGAATGCATCTATAATGTTCAAAACGCTTCCAGATGACTAAAATTACGGAAAGATAATTGTTCAGAATGCATCTATAATGTTCAAAACGCTTCCAGTAGACTGGAATTATAAAAAGAAATAATAATCCCTAAATAAAAACTTGCAGATATGAACTGGCATCAAAAGACCATAAACATACGGAAGTGGACTAACATGACTGAGGCTTTTGTCCTGCATTCGACTCATCATGCAGGATGATAAGGAAAACGAATAATAAAACCTGAATAAAATTTTTGCAGATATGAACTGGCATCAAAAGACCACAAACAGAAGGAAGTGGACTAACATGTCTGAGCCCTATGTCCTATATTCGATGAATTATGGACTATAATGATAAAAACGAATAATAATCCCTGAATGAAAACTTGCAGATATGAAGTGGCATCAAAACACCATAAACAGAAGGAAGTGAACTAACTTGTCTGAGGCCTTTGTCCTGGATTTGACTGATCATGGATGATGATGAGGAAAACGAATAATAATCCATGAATAAAAATTAGCAGATATGAACTGGCATCAAAAGACCATAAACAGAATGAAATGGACTAACATATTTGAGACCTTTGTCCTTCATTCGACTAATAATGGATGATGATGAGAAAAACGAATAATAATCCCTGAATAAAAATTTGCAGATATGAACTGGCATCAAAAGACCATAAACAGAAGGAAATGGACTAACAT
>NC_090767.1:38442198-38447198 GCF_036898095.1 Palaemon carinicauda
CAAAGATCCTGTCTCGTCAGTCTTATTTTTCAAGTCATCAGATAGCATCTCTGCAACTTTTAATGTTGATCCAAGCAAACTCTCTGTAGTCAAATGAAAATGTCTTCTATGCAACTCATCCAATGAGGCAGAAAACCTTGAAATGGCGGTTCTTAAGCTAGTGACATCATTCTCTTGAAGAAAAATTGCTTGCATATTCACTTCTCAAATTACGTTGGTTGATGTAATAAAAATGTCTTCTTGTCTTTCAACTATAGTGCCATATTTAAAATTTATACTTTTAGTTTTAGAGCTCATCCCACACGAGAAAAATGTCTGAGCGAACAATATCACTCCCAACAACAAAAAATTCATCTTGGAAACCTGTAACGAGAAAAATATATGTAATTACTCCTGTATTAAAAAGAAAACCTTTAATCACATAACATAAAAAAACTTTTCCCTCACTTCTTTTCCTCTCTTTTCTTTTTAATTTCTTATGTGAGCCAATGGTACTATTCTCTCATCCGTGGGTTGGGATACGTTTTGAACTCTAAACCTATTGGCCGTTAATGTTTCCAAAATGTTAAATGGGCCTTCAAACTTAGGTGTTAGTTTATAATTGAGCCCTTTTTGTACATTGATTTGAATATATACGTTATCACCCACGGTATATGTTTTAGTTGGTTTCGCTGTTTTATCATGATTCCTTTTCATTTTGATTTGTGATTCTTCTAAATTCTTTCGAAGGATATCATATCGACTTATACTTGCATTTATACATTCTTTTAAAGGATTTGATAGATTAGTTGTAGGCGTTAATACATGGAAAGGCGTTCTAACTAGGGTACCATACAATGCTTCATGCGGTGACATTTTAATTGATATATGATATGAATGATTCAGAGTACTCAGTGCCGCCGGTATTGCAATATCCCAGTTGGGGTCTGATCCCCGTAGTGTTACCCTCAATATATTCAATATCTTCCTATTTGCTCTTTCCACTAGCCCATTCGACTCTGGGTGATATATCATGGTATTTATTTTCTTTATGTTGAGGAATTCACACAATGAGGTAAGAAAGTGATTATTAAATTCACCACCCGAGTCTGAGATTATCATGTGTGGAATTCCATGTTTACAAATGTAACACTCGTAAAACTTCCTAGCGCATTCAATCGCAGTTTTAGTTTTAAGCGCTATTAGTTCTGTATATCGAGTTAAAGCATCTATAATTACTAAGAGGTGCTTATTTCCTCTGGCTGACTCGTAAAATCCTGTTAACAAATCTAAATGTATTCTTTCAAAGGGTTGATTGGGCACAGGATAAGCTCCTAGGCTGACAGGTGTTTTCGTATGCCCTTTGTTTTCCTGACATGTGCGACAATTAGCTATGTGTCTTTTTATATCTGTAAGCATTGTATGCCAATAAAACAATGATTTGGCTTTCTGTGACATTAATGAGAACCCCGGGTGTCCATGTAATGGATTTGAATACAACCAATTCAGGACAGTGGAAATAAGTGAGATTGGTACTACTACCTGGTCGTTAGTTACATGTGGTGTCTTGCGGATTTTCCTTGTCACAGTCCTACACAGAATATTATCTTTGATTATATAATTCTGCTGCTTATACCTTATATATTCCTTTTCCTTATGATTGCCTTTCAAAGCATTTATAATTGTTTCTATTTTCTGATCTTTTCTTTGCTCAGTCTGTAACAATTCAGCGCTCCAGCCTAAATCTTCTTGTTCAGATATTGTTTTTACAATAGGCATGGATGTTGATATATCTATTAATTCAGCTAAAGGCTCCGTACAAGATGACACGGGGTTGCGTGATAATGCATCCGCAATGATATTTGCTTTCCCAGGTAAATACCCGATTCTTGCGCCAAAATCTTGAATGATCAAATGCCACCGAGTTCGTTTAGGGCTGTGGTTGAAGCCTTTAAAGAACTCTGTTAGTGGTTTATGGTCAGTAAGAACCTTAACGGGATAACCGTAAATTATGAACTTAAAATGCACTAGCGAATTAACAATAGCTAGCCCTTCCTTGTCTATTACTGCATACTTACTTTCGGAAGTTCTCAATTTTCGAGAATAGAAAGCTATCGGGAAAAATTGTTTATCATATTGCTGAAGCAATACCCCTCCTACTCCTAAGTCTGAGGCGTCTGTTCCAATGAAGAATTCCTTACCGAAGTCAGGAAATTTTAAGATAGGAGAACTACACAGTTCTTCTTTCAAAGGATTAAACGCCTGTTGATGTTGCTCAGACCATATGAAATCTACGCCCTTCTTCGTAAGATCAGTTAAAGGAGCGGCTATTATTGAATAGTTGCGTATAAAACGCCTGTAATATCCACTACAACCCAGAAATTGCTGTATTCCCTTGACATTAGTAGGTATCAGAAAGTTACGGATAGCCGACACCTTATCATGGACTACTTTAAGACCTTGGCTTGACACCATGAAACCCAAATATATTAATTCTGTTTTGAAAAATTCACACTTACTAATCTTTACCCTTAAGTTATGTTGTCTTAATCTCTGTAGTACTAGTTCTAACTTACGTAGATGTTCTTCTAAGGTGTTGGAAAAGATTACAAGATCATCCATATAGGCATGCAATATATCCCCTAACAAGTCTCCAAACACTATGTTAATCATTCTCGTAAATGTTATAGGAGCACAACGTAAACCAAAAGGCATCCGTAAAAATTCATAATGTCCCCTGGCTGTGCTGAAGGCTGTGTATGGGATACTATCTTCTTCTAATAATATCTGGTGAAAGCCTTTAAGTAAGTCCAATCTGGTAAAATATTTATTCTGACCTAACAAAGACAAAATATCGTCAGTACATGGCACTGGGAATCGATCAGGGATCGTTTCCTCGTTTAGACGACGAAAGTCGACGCAGATACGCCATGTTCGATCTTTTTTCGGTACAACTATTAAAGGAAAATTATAAGGGCTGTTTGATTTTCTAATGACTCCTTCCTCTAACATTTTACCTACTTCATCATTTATTTCATTCTGGAATTTCATAGGGATTCTGTACGAGGGTACATAGATAATTTTCTGCTTGTCCTTTAACCTTATTTGATGCTCGATCACATCTATTTTTCCTAAGGATCCATCCGTAGTGGAAAAAACATCATGATATTTAGTTAAAAGTTCAAAAATTTTTTGCTGAATTTCTTCGTCTTGAATGTCCTTATTGATTTTATTTTTAATAGATCGCAAAAGGGATTCATCCGCAACTGATTGAGAGTGATTTATTTCAGCAACGGTAAGAATACGATGTTTATAAACTTCTACATCCAAGATATGTTGATTTTTGTGAATGACTAAAGTGTTATCTAAATGATTACAGACTTCAATATTACATTGTTGATGTGAGCCTACTGTATAAATAGCTTGTGTGACAGACAATCCGTTAGTTTTCAAAGTATCGGAAAGGATTAATATTTCAGATCCCGGTAATGTTTTCTTTATTTGCACTATTAAATTCGAAGGTAGGTTTGGTTCGATAGATTGCGTGCAAGATGATATTACGGGTGAACGAGAATTCTGCTGGGTCACGTATATTATTTCTTTATTAGTGAGACAAGTTATTGGTTCTTCAACGTACGTTACGGTTACATTTGTCGTCTCCTTTTTATCCAAAACTGATTTTAAGGTATTAGAAGACTTATAGAATTTCCCTTTGATATACACGCCGTGCTTGGCAGGAGCTAAGATAATGTTTTGATTTCCCATAGATGGGTATCCTATAATTACAGCTGGATACATATTAATGTTTTTTACAACAACAAATGTATCGGCAAACGTGCGATTACCGACTCTGAACTGAACATGAGTTATGCCTATGACATTTAATTCATTATTTCCTATACCCGAAAGTCTAATTCCGGATTTTTCAATCGGAAAGTTCGAAAACAACAAATGATGTGTCTTCAAATCCATGATATTACGTGGACTACCAGAGTCAAAAAATAACGTAAAGGATTTGTGTTCTAAATTTACAGCATATAAGGTTGTCCGTAACTCATTTTGGCTTATTATTGTATGAATTCGTTGCAAATCTACGGGAGCATGCACTGTTTTTCTTAATTCGGCCGTGTGTTTCATAGGAAAATCTATTGTCTCACAATTATCTGATAAAACATTAAATTGATTATTCAATACTATTGATGTTGACATAAATGACCTTGACCCAACATCACTCTCTTCCCCTCTAGAGTTAACTATGTGGTATTTGCTTTGCTCTGCACATTCTGAAAATTAGTCTGACATTGCGAGGTCTGGTTTGACGACCCAGGCTCAGCGATATTTGAAGAAGTGTTTGTTTGTTTTGGACTCTGAACTGCATTGACATTTGGTTGTTTCTTCTTATTGTTAAAATGAGGATTTTTCTTTTTATTTCCATATGGAACTGACTGTGGAATTGACTGTGTATTTCTGGAATATTGTTGTGTCTTACGCAAGTAACATTGACTATATGAATGCGTTGCAGTGTTGTGAATCGAGCAAAATTTCGTTCTGCAGTCTGCGCTTAAGTGACCTTAACGTTTGCAGTTATAACACGTCATTCCCGCTACTGGACTGCTAACTACGTTCACTGTTTGTGGCTTTGTTTCATTCTTTGCAAAAACTTGAGTTAACACGGGATCGAGATCTGGACACTTGGACATGTGTTTCTTTATCTGTTTATAGACATCCAATTCCGTACTTGCAGGCGTTAACTTCTTATCAAAACACCGCACTAAAGCTTCAGGCAACATAAGTGTCATGCAAGTCAAATACATTAATCGAAAAAAATCTTTCACGGAGATGTTATCGTTAGTAACCCAAGTGGAATGACCTAAAATGTCCTGATATTCGTTAAGCCTATCAGCTATGAGAGCTGCTCTCTCAATAACATTAAGCCGATTCATAGTGGCTTGATTAAGTGTATTTCGTAACGTTAATACTACATCCAAGGCTTCCTCACCCCCATAGATCGCGCGTAACCT
>NC_090767.1:38456444-38528944 GCF_036898095.1 Palaemon carinicauda
AGCTGTCTCAATAAAGTTTTTGCATTCATTTTATTCATCTGGAAGCGAGTTTGACGTTTCAGAAGCTGTCACAATAGAGTTTTTGCATTCATTTTATTCATCTGAAAGGTATTTAAATGTCCCAGATGCTGTCTCAATAAAATTTTTGCATCCATTTTTTTTCACCTGATAGTGATTTAAATGTCCCCAGATGCTGTCTCAACAGAGTTTTTGCATTCATTTTATTCATTTGGAAGGGATTTAAATGTCGCAGATGCTGTCTCAATAGAGTTTTTGCATTAATTTTATTCATCTGGAAGGGATTTAAATGTCCCAGATGCTGTTTCAATAAAGTTTTTGCATTCATTTTATTCACCTGGAAGCGATTTTGACGTTTCAGATGCTGTCTCAATAGAGTTTTTGCATTCATTTTATTCATCTGGAAGGGATTTAAATGTCCCAGATGCTGTCTCAATAGAGTTTTTGCATTTATTTTATTCATCTGGAAGCGATTCAAATGTCCCATATGCTGTCTCAACAGAGTTTTTGCATTCATTTTATTCATCTAGAAGGGATTTAAATGTCCCAGATGCTGTCTCAATAGAGTTTTTGCATTAATTTTATTCATCTGGGAGCGAAGTAAATGTCCCAGATGTGGTCTCAATAGAGTTTTTGCATTCATTTTATTCATCTGGAAGCGATTTAAATGTCCCAGATGCTGTCTCAATAGAGTTTTGCATTCATTTTATTCATCTGGAAGGGATTTAAATGTCCCAGATACTGTCTCAATAGAGTTTTTGCATTCATTTTATTCATCTGAAAGGTATTTAAATGTCCCAGATGCTATCTCAATAAAGTTTTTGCATCCATTTTTTTTCACCTGGAAGCGATTTAAATGTCCCAGATGCTGTCTCAACAGAGTTTTTGCATTCATTTTATTCATTTGGAAGGGATTTAAATGTCGCAGATGCTGTCTCAATAGAGTTTTTGCATTAGTTTTATTCATCTGGAAGGGATTTAAATGTCCCAGATGCTGTCTCAATAGAGTTTTTGCATTAATTTTATTCATCTGGAAGCGATTTAAATGTCCCAGATGCTGTCTCAATAAAGTTTTTGCATTCATTTTATTCATCTGGAAGCGATTTAAATGTCCCAGATGATGTGTCAATAGAGTTTTTGCATTCATTTCATTCATCTGGAAGGGATTTAAATGTCCCAGATGCTGTCACAATAAAGTGTTTGCATTCATTTTATTCATCTGGAAGCGGATTGACGTTTCAGATGCTGTCTCAATAGAATTTTTGCATTCATATTATTCATCTGGAAGGGATTTAAATGTCCCAGATGCTGTCTCAATAGAGTTTTTGCATTAATTTTATTCATCTGGAAGGGATTTATATGTCCCAGAGGCTGTCTCAATAGAGTTTTTGCATCTATTTTATTCATCTGGAAGAGATTTAAATGTCCCAGATGCTGTCTCAATAGAGTTTTTGCATTCATTTTATTCATCTGGAAGGAATTTAAATGTCCCAGATGCTGTCTCAACAGAGTTTTTGCATTCATTTTATTCATCTGAAAGGGATTTAAATGTCCCAGATGCTGTCTCAATAGAGTTTTTGCATTCATTTTATTCATCTGAAAGGAATTTAAATGTCCCAGATGCTGTCTCAATAGAGTTTTTGCATTAATTTTATTCATCTGGGAGCGATGTAAATGTCCCAGATGTGGTCTCAATAGAGTTTTTGCATTCATTTTATTCATCTGGAAGCGATTTAAATGTCCCAGATGCTGTCTCAATAGAGTTTTTGCATTCATTTTATTCATCTGGAAGGGATTTAAATGTCCCAGATGCTGTCTCAATAGAGTTTTTGCATTCATTTTATTCATCTGGAAGGGATTTAAATGTCTCAGATGCTGTCTCAATAAAGTTTTTGCATTCATTTTATTCATCTGGAAGCGATTTTGACGTTTCAGATGCTGTCTCAATAGAGTTTTTGCATTCATTTTATTCATCTGGAAGGGATTTAAATGTCCCAGATACTGTCTCAATAGAGTTTTTGCATTCATTTTATTCATCTGAAAGGTATTTAAATGTCCCAGATGCTATCTCAATAAAGTTTTTGCATCCATTTTTTTTCACCTGGAAGCGATTTAAATGTCCCAGATGCTGTCTCAACAGAGTTTTTGCATTCATTTTATTCATTTGGAAGGTATTTAAATGTCCCAGATGCTATCTCAATAAAGTTTTTGCATCCATTTTTTTTCACCTGGAAGCGATTTAAATGTCGCAGATGCTGTCTCAATAGAGTTTTTGCATTAGTTTTATTCATCTAGAAGGGATTTAAATGTCCCAGATGCTGTCTCAATAGAGTTTTTGCATTAATTTTATTCATCTGGAAGCGATTTAAATGTCCCAGATGCTGTCTCAATAAAGTTTTTGCATCCATTTTATTCATCTGGAAACGATTTAAATGTCCCAGATGCTGTCTCAATAGAGTTTTTGCATTCATTTCATTCATCTGGAAGGGATTTAAATGTCCCAGATGCTGTCTCAATAAAGTTTTTGCATTCATTTTATTCATCTGGAAGCGGTTTGACGTTTCAGATGCTGTCTCAATAGAATTTTTGCATTCATATTATTCATCTGGAAGGGATTTAAATGTCCCAGATGCTGTCTCAATAGAGTTTTTGCATTAATTTTATTCATCTGGAAGGGATTTAAATGTCCCAGAGGCTGTCTCAATAGAGTTTTTGCATCTATTTTATTCATCTGGAAGAGATTTAAATGTCCCAGATGCTGTCTCAATAGAGTTTTTGCATTCATTTTATTCATCTGGAAGGAATTTAAATGTCCCAGATGCTGTCTCAACAGAGTTTTTGCATTCATTTTATTCATCTGGAAGCGATTCAAATGTCCCATATGCTACCTCAACAGAGTTTTTGCATATATTTTATTCATCTGGAAGGGATTTAAATGTCCCAGATGCTGTCTAAATAGAGTTTTTGCATTAATTTTATTAATCTGGAAGCGATGTAAATGTCCCAGATGCGGTCTCAATAGAGTTTTTGCATTCATTTTATTCGTCTGGAAGGGATTTATATGTCCCAGATGCTGTCTCAATAGAGTTTTTGCATTCATTTTATTCATCTGGAAGCAATTTTAACGTTTAACCCTGGATAGGTACGGTGGGTCGTTTGCGACCCCGAGCGTCAAAAAAAAACAGGTTTTTCTCACGTGACTCACCCCTGTGACTGAATTTGTGGGTGATCGACCTGCAGGAGGTGTCTCCCCTACACGCTCTAGTAGTGTCCAGATGTGCATTGCTGTAGCTGTACTCCTTCCCCGATTTCTGAGACGCGTCGGGGTCGTTCGCGTCCGAGTTTACCCTTCTGAGGTAGTTTGCATAATTATCAAAGTTATTACGTATTATGAAATTGTCGTAGAATGGTGCAACTTGTATAGGTTATCAGTTGTGGAAAGTCTTGGTGGATTGTTTGGCTACCATGTGCATGTTTTTTTTTTTAGTTAAAATGTCGTTCATCACCACGAGGACCATTTTACCGCGAGTGCCCCTTTTTCATTTTTTTTCATTTTTTTGCCAAGTCATTTTTCCGTAAGATATTGCGAAATAGTGTCGTAAAACTTTTGCTTGTTTAGTGTTGGAAAGTGTGTCTACATGATCTGGCTACCCATGCATGACTTTGTTTTTGTCAGATACGACGTAGTTATTGGTATAATGGGTATTTAACTGCGGTTACCAATTTCTGTTTTTTTTCAATATTTGTAAAAATTACTACGTAGTAAGGAATTGCCGTATATTATTCATTTTTTTTTCATGTTTATGTGTTAGAAAGTGTGCCTTGATGGTTGGGCTAACACGTGCATGTCTTTTTTTTTATCTGAGATGTCGTATATTAGAATGTCGGGCATTTTACCGCGAGTGTCCCTTTTTAATTTTTTTTAATTTTTTTGCCAAGTCATTTTTCCGTAAGATATTGCGAAATAGTGTCGTAAAACTTTTGCTTTTTTAATGTTGGAAAGTGTGTCTAGATAATCTGGCTACCCATGCGTGATTTTGTTTTTGTCAGATACGACGTAGTTATTGGTATATTGGGTATTTAACTGCGGTTGCCAATTTCTGTTTTTTTCAATATTTGTAAAAATTTACTACGTAGTAAGGAATTGCCGTATATTATTGATTTTTTTTTCATGTTTATGTGTTAGAAAGTGTGCCTTGATGGTTGGGCTAACACGTGCATGTCTTTTTTTTTATCTGAGATGCCGTATATTAGAATGTTGGGCATTTTTCCGCGAGTGCCCCTTTTTATTTGTTTTGCATTTTTTTGCTTAGTCATGTTACCGTAAGGAATTGGCAAGTAGTGTCGCAAAACTTATATTTTTATAGTGTTGGAAAGTGTTTCTAGATGATCTGGCTACCCATGCCTATTTTTTTTTTAGCCAGATATGGCGTATATATAAGTATGTGTTCGATTTTCCTGTGATTGCCATTTTTTCGTTTTTTCCCATTTCTTTCAAAATTACTACGTACTAAGGAACTATCACAGAGTAATATTTCATTTATATGTTTATTTGTCGGAAAATATGCCTTGATGGTTTGCCTAGCACGTGGCTGAATTTTTTTTTTTCTGAAATGCCGTATATTAGAATGGCCATTTTTCCACGAGTGCCCCTTTTTATTTGTTTTGCATTTTTTTGCTTAGTCATGTTACCGTAAGGAATTGGCAAGTAGTGTCGCAAAACTTATATTTTTATAGTGTTGGAAAGTGTTTCTAGATGATCTGGCTACCCATGCCTATCTTTTTTTTAGCCAGATATGGCGTATATATAGGTATGTGTTCGATTTTCCGGTGATTGCCATTTTTTCGTTTTTTCCCAATTCTTTCAAAATTACTACGTACTAAGGAACTATCACAGAGTAATGATTCCTCTAGATGTTTATTTGTCGGAAAATTTTGTTTACTTTTTTTTTGATTGAATATCATCAAATTTTTTTAGCTAAAATATTGTTTTACATTTTTTTTATTCGATTTTATTTCCCTTCAAAAAAAATTTTTTGGGTCAGAATTTTAATTTTATAGTCGTAAAATAATCGACAATTATCCAGCAACCCACCATACAATTTTTATGCATATCCAATAATAATTAGATTAGTAAATAACACCTTGAAATTGACATACCCTTCCTACATTTCAAGTGGCAGATGAGGGAGTCTGAGTCAGTGTGGTTGGCGGCCATTTTGTGGACATATCCGAAGCGTAAGCTGCCCTATCTATATATAATCTTGTTCCCTATAGAATTTGTGATATTTATGTATATTTTTACCTGCATAAATATCATATTATATATTAAATATATGTATTTTTTTACGAAATTTCCAAGTACTCAAAAAATTACCTTTAGATATGGCCCCTGATATAAATGTAATTTACAAAATAATGAAGATTTTTTTACATATTTCTATTTTAGGATAACATATGTTTATTCCCTAAAAAAATTAGCCACTTCCTATTTCATTTGGGTACCCAAAAAAATTCATGAAATTTGGACAATTTTTTTTGGCCAAAAAAAGTTACCCTTTTTTTCTCATTTCAGATCTTCACCTCCATGGGTCTGACTTCATCCAAAATACATCAAGATGTGTCCTAAACATTCAAGAATCAATTCCTAAAAGGATTTGTGTATATATGTATAAACTTTTTTTTTATGAATTTTTATGTCAGGTCTTTTTTTTTTCTACTTAATTTTTTAAAATATTTATAATAAATAGTTTTTCTGCAGATGAGTAGTATTTATCTTTACAGTTGTTTTAAGCATTCATTGAAGTTTTTTTTGGCAAAAGAAAAAAGGAGGTTACTGCAAAAACTGATTTTTCAAGAATTTTTTTTGGCGTCGGGGTCGTTCGCGTCCGAGTATACCCTTAAAGGGGTGTCCGAGGACCGTACCTATCCAGGGTTAAGATGCTGTCTCAATAGAGTTTTTGCATTCATTTTATTCATCTGGAAGGGATTTAAATGTCCCAGATGCTGTCTCAATAGAGTTTTTGTATTAATTTTATTCATCTGGAAGCGATTTAAATGTCCCAGATGCTGTCTCAATAGTTTTTGCATTCATTTTATTCATCTGGAAGGGATTTAAATGTCCCAGATGCTGTCTCAATAAAGTTTTTGCATTCATTTTATTCATCTGGAAGGGATTTAAATGTCCCAGATGCTGTCTCAATAGAGTTTTTGCATTCATTTTATTCATCTGGAAGGGATTTAAATGTCCCAGATGCTGTCTCAATAAAGTTTTTGCATTCATTTTATTCATCTGGAAGCGATTTTGACGTTTCAGATGCTGTCTCAATAGAGTTTTTGCATTCATTTTATTCATCTGGAAGGGATTTAAATGTCCCAGATACTGTCTCAATAGAGTTTTTGCATTAATTTTATTCATCTGGAAGGGATTTAAATGTCCCAGATGCTGTCTCAATAGAGTTTTTGCATTCATTTCATTCATCTGGAAGCGATTTTAACGTTTAAGATGCTGTCTCAATAGAGTTTTTGCATTCATTTTATTCATCTGGAAGGTATTTAAATGTCCCAGAGGCTGTCTCAATAGAGTTTTTGCATTAATTTTATTCATCTGGAAGCGATTTAAATGTCCCAGATGCTGTCTCAATAGAGTTTTTGCATCCATTTTATTCATCTGGAAGCGATTTAAATGTCCCAGATGCTGTCTCAATAGAGTTTTTGCATTAATTTTATTCATCTGGAAGCGATTGAAATGTCCCATATGCTGTCTCAACAGAGTTTTTGCATTCATTTTATTCATCTGGAAGGGATTTAAATGTCCCAGATGCTGTTTCAATAGAGTTTTTGCATTAATTTTATTCATCTGGAAGCGATGTAAATGTCCCAGATGCGGTCTCAATAGAGGTTTTGCATTCATTTTATTCATCTGGAAGGGATTTAAATGTCCCAGATGCTTTCTCAATAGAGTTTTTGCATTCATT
Organism: Palaemon carinicauda; assembly: GCF_036898095.1. NCBI lineage: Eukaryota > Metazoa > Arthropoda > Malacostraca > Decapoda > Palaemonidae > Palaemon > Palaemon carinicauda. The sequence goes on from NC_090767.1 coordinate 38,463,440, forward strand.
TTATTCATCTGGAAGCAATTTTAACGTTTAAGATGCTGTCTCAATAGAGTTTTTGCATTCATTTTATTCATCTGGAAGGGATTTAAATGTCCCAGATGCTGTCTCAATAGAGTTTTTGTATTAATTTTATTCATCTGGAAGCGATTTAAATGTCCTAGATGCTGTCTCAATAGAGTTTTTGCATCCATTTTATTCATCTGGAAGCGATTTAAATGTCCCAGATGCTGTCTCAATAGTTTTTGCATTCATTTTATTCATCTGGAAGGGATTTAAATGTCCCAGATGCTGTCTCAAAAAAGTTTTTGCATTCATTTTATTCACCTGGAAGTGATTTTGACGTTTCAGTTGCTGTCTCAATAGAGTTTTTGCATTCATTTTATTCATCTGGAAGGGATTTAAATGTCCCAGATGCTGTCTCAATAGAGTTTTTGCATTAATTTTATTCATCTGGAAGCGATTTAAATGTCCCAGATGCTGTCTCAATAAAGTTCTTGCATCCATTTTATTCATCTGGAAGCGATTTAAATGTCCCAGATGCTGTCTCAATAGAGTTTTTGCATTCATTTTATTCATGTGGAAGGGATTTAAATGTCCCAGATGCTGTCTCAATAAAGTTTTTGCTTTCATTTTATTCATCTGGAAGCGATTTTGACGTTTCAGATGCTGTCTCAATAGAGTTTTTGCATTCATTTTATTCATCTGGAAGGGATTTAAATGTCCCAGCTACTGTCTCAATAGAGTTTTTGCATTTATTTTATTAATCTGGAAAGGATTTAAATGTCCCAGATGCTGTCTCAATAAAGTTTTTGCATTCATTTTATTCATCTGGAAGCGATTTTGACGTTTCAGATGCTGTCTCAATAGAGTTTTTGCATTCATTTTATTCATCTGGAAGGGATTTAAATGTCCCAGATGCTGTCTCAATAGAGTTTTTCCATTCATTTTATTCATCTGGAAGGGATTTAAATGTCCCAGATGGTGTCTCAATAAAGTTTTTGCATCCCTTTTATTCATCTGGAATCGATTTAAATGTCCCAGATGCTGTCTCAATAGAGTTTTTACATTCATTTTAATCATCTGGAAGGGATTTAAATGTCCCAGATGCTGTCTCAATAAAGTTTTTGCATTCATTTTATTCATCTGGAAGCGAGTTTGACGTTTCAGATGCTGTCACAATAGAGTTTTTGCATTCATTTTATTCATCCTAAAGGTATTTAAATGTCCCAGATGCTGTCTCAATAAAGTTTTTGCATCCATTTTTTTTTCACCTGGAAGCGATTTAAATGTCCCAGATGCTGTCTCAACAGAGTTTTTGCATTCATTTTATTCATTTGTAAGGGATTTAAATGTCGCAGATGCTGTCTCAATAGAGTTTTTGCATTAATTTTATTCATCTGGAAGGGATTTAAATGTCCCAGATGCTGTTTCAATAAAGTTTTTGCATTCATTTTATTCACCTGGAAGCGATTTTGACGTTTCAGATGCTGTCTCAATAGAGTTTTTGCATTAATTTTATTCATCTGGAAGCGATTTAAATGTACCAGATGCTGTCTCAATAAAGTTTTTGCATCCATTTTATTCATCTGGAAGCGATTTAAATGTCCCAGATGCTGTCTCAATAGAGTTTTTCCATTCATTTCATTCATCTGGAAGGGATTTAAATGTCCCAGATGCTGTCTCAATAAAGTGTTTGCATTCATTTTATTCATCTGGAAGCGATTTTGACGTTTCAGATGCTGTCTCAATAGAGTTTTTGCATTCATATTATTCATCTGGAAGGGATTTAAATGTCCCAGATGCTGTCTCAATAGAGTTTTTGCATTGATTTTATTTTTCTGGAAGGGATTTAAATGTCCCAGATGCTGTCTCAATAGAGTTTTTGCATCTATTTTATTCATCTGGAAGAGATTTAAATGTCCCAGATGCTGTCTCAATAGAGTTTTTGCATTCATTTTATTCATCTGGAAGGAATTTAAATGTCCCAGATGCTGTCTCCCAAGAGTTTTTGCATTCATTTTATTCATCTGAAAGGGATTTAAATGTCCCAGATGCTGTCTCAATAGAGTTTTTGCATACATTCTATTCATCTGAAAGGAATTTAAATGTCCCAGGTGCTGTCTCAACAGAGTTTTTGCATCCATTTTATTCATCTGGAAGCGATTCAAATGTCCCATATGTTGTCTCAACAGAGTTTTTGCATTCATTTTATTCATCTAGAAGGGATTTAAATGTCTCAGATGCTGTCTCAATAGAGTTTTTGCATTAATTTTATTCATCTGGGAGCGATGTAAATGTCCCAGATGTGGTCTCAATAGAGTTTTTGCCTTCATTTTATTCATCTGGAAGCGATTTAAATGTCCCAGATGCTGTCTCAATAGAGTTTTTGCATTAATTTTATTCATCTGGAAGCAATTTTAAAGTTTAAGATGCTGTCTCAATAGAGTTTTTGCATTCATTTTATTCATCTGAAAGGGATTTAAATGTCCCAGATGCTGTCTCAATAGAGTTTTTGTATTAATTTTATTCATCTGGAAGCGATTTAAATGTCACAGATGCTGTCTCAATAGTTTTTGCATTCATTTTCTTCATCTGGAAGGGATTTGAATGTCCCAGATGCTGTCTCAATAAAGTTTTTGCATTCATTTTATTCACCTGGAAGCGATTTTGACGTTTCAGTTGCTGTCTCAATAGAGTTTTTGCATTCATTTTATTCATCTGGAAGGGATTTAAATGTCCCAGATGCTGTCTCAATAGAGTTTTTGCATTCATTTTATTCATCTGGAAGGGATTTAAATGTCCCAGATGCTGTCTCAATAGAGTTTTTGCATTCATTTTATTCATCTGGAAGCGATGTAAATGTCCCAGATGCTGTTTCAATAAAGTTTTTGCATTCATTTTATTCATCTGGAAGGGATTTAAATGTCCCAGATGCTGTCTCAATAGAGTTTTTGTATTAATTTTATTCATCTGGAAGGGATTTAAATGTCCCAGATGCTGTCTCTATAAAGTTTTTGCATTCATTTTATTCATCTGGAAGCGATTTTGACGTTTCAGATGCTGTCTCAATAGAGTTTTTGCATTCATTTTATTCATCTGGAAGGGATTTAAGTATCCCAGATACTGTGTCAATAGAGTTTTTGCATTCATTTTATTCATCTGAAAGGTATTTAAATGTCCCAGATGCTGTCTCAATAAAGTTTTTGCATCCATTTTTTTTCACCTGGAAGCGATTTAAATGTCCCAGATGCTGTCTCAACAGAGTTTTTGCATTCATTTTATTCATTTGGAAGGGATTTAAATGTCGCAGATGCTGTCTCAATAGAGTTTTTGCATTAGTTTTATTCATCTGGAAGGGATTTAAATGTCCCAGATGCTGTCTCAATAGAGTTTTTGCATTAATTTTATTCATCTGGAAGCGATTTAAATGTCCCAGATGCTGTCTCAATAAAGTTTTTGCATCCATTTTATTCATCTGGAAGGGATTTAAATGTCCCAGATGCTGTCTCAATAGAGTTTTTGCATTCATTTCATTCATCTGGAAGGGATTTAAATGTCCCAGATGCTGTCTCAATAAAGTGTTTGCATTCATTTTATTCATCTGGAAGCGGTTTGACGTTTCAGATGCTGTCTCAATAGAATTTTTGCATTCATATTATTCATCTGGAAGGGATTTAAATGTCCCAGATGCTGTCTCAATAGAGTTTTTGCATTAATTTTATTCATCTGGAAGGGATTTAAATGTCCCAGATGCTGTCTCAATAGAGTTTTTGCATCTATTTTATTCATCTGGAAGAGATTTAAATGTCCCAGATGCTGTCTCAATAGAGTTTTTGCATTCATTTTATTCATCTGGAAGGAATTTAAATGTCCCAGATGCAGTCTCAACAGAGTTTTTGCATTCATTTTATTCATCTGGAAGGGATTTAAATGTCCCAGATGCTGTCTCAATAGAGTTTTTGTATTAATTTTATTCATCTGGAAGCGGTTTAAATGTCCCAGATGCCGTCTCAATAGAGTTTTTGCATCCATTTTATTCATCTGGAAGCGATTTAAATGTCCCAGATGCTGTGTCAATAGAGTTTTTGCATTCATTTTATTCATCTGGAAGGGATTTAAATGTCCCAGATGCTGTCTCAATAGAGTTTTTGCATTAATTTTATTCATCGGGAAGCGATGTAAATGTCCCAGATGCGGTCTCAATAGAGTTTTTGCATTCATTTTATTCATCTGGAAGGGATTTAAATGTCCCAGATGCTGTCTCAATAGAGTTTTTGCATTCATTTTATTCATCTGGAAGCAATTTTAACGTTTAAGATGCTGTCTCAATAGAGTTTTTGCATTCATTTTATTCATCTGGAAGCGATTTAAATGTCCCAGATGCTGTCTCAATAGAGTTTTTGTATTAATTTTATTCATCTGGAAGCGATTTAAATGTCCCAGATGCTTTCTCAATAGAGTTTTTGCATCCATTTTATTCATCTGGAAGGGATTTAAATGTCCCAGATGCTGTCTCAATAGTTTTTGCATTCATTTTATTCATCTGGAAGGGATTTAAATGTCCCAGATGCTGTCTCAATAAAGTTTTTGCATTCATTTTATTCACCTGGAAGCGATTTTGAAGTTTCAGTTGCTGTCTCAATAGAGTTTTTGCCTTCATTTTATTCATCTGGAAGGGATTTAAATGTCCCATATGCTGTCTCAATAGAGTTTTTGCATTAATTTTATTCATCTGGAAGCGATTTAAATGTCCCAGATGCTGTCTCAATAAAGTTCTTGCATCCATTTTATTCATCTGGAAGGGATTTAAATGTCCCAGATGCTGTCTCAATAGAGTTTTTGCATTCATTTTATTCATCTGGAAGGGATTTAAATGTCCCAGATGCTGTCTCAATAAAGTTTTTGCATTCATTTTATTCATCTGGAAGCGATTTTGACGTTTCAGATGCTGTCTCAATAGAGTTTTTGCATTCATTTTATTCATCTGGAAGGGATTTAAATGTCCCAGTTACTGTCTCAATAGAGTTTTTGCATTAATTTTATTCATCTGGAAGGGATTTAAATGTCCCAGATGCTGTCTCAATAGAGTTTTTGCATTCATTTCATTCATCTAGAAGTGATTTTAACGTTTAAGATGCTGTCTCAATAGAGTTTTTGCATTCATTTTATTCATCTGGAAGGTATTTAAATGTCCCAGATGCTGTCTCAATAGAGTTTTTGCATTAATTTTATTCATCTGGAAGCGATTTAAATGTCCCAGATGCTGTCTCAATAGAGTTTTTGCATCCATTTTATTCATCTGGAAGCGATTTAAATGTCCCAGATGCTGTCTCAATAGAGTTTTTGCATTAATTTTATTCATCTGGAAGCGATTTAAATGTCCCAGATGCTGTCTCAATAGAGTTTTTGCATTCATTTTATTCATCTGAAAGGAATTTAAATATCCCAGATGCTGTCTCAACAGAGTTTTTGCATCCATTTTATTCATCTGGAAGCGATTAAAATGTCCCATATGCTGTCTCAACAGAGTTTTTGCATTCATTTTATTCATCTGGAAGGGATTTAAATGTCCCAGATGCTGTCTCAATAAAGTTTTTGCATTCATTTTATTCATCTGGAAGCGATTTTGACGTTTCAGATGCTGTCTCAATAGAGTTTTTGCATTCATTTTATTCATCTGAAAGGGATTTAAATGTCCCAGATACTGTCTCAATAAAGTTTTTGCATTCATTTTATTCATCTGGAAGCGATTTTGACGTTTCAGATGCTGTCTCAATAGAGTTTTTGCATTCATTTCATTCATCTGAAAGGGATTTAAATGTCCCAGATACTGTCTCAATAGAGTGTTTGCATTCATTTTATTAATCTGGAAGTGATTTAATTGTCCCAGATGCTGTCTCAATAAAGTTTTTGCATTCATTTTATTAATCTGGAAGCGATTTTGACGTTTCAGATGCTGTCTCAATAGAGTTTTTGCATTCATTTTATTCATCTGGAAGGGATTTAAATGTCCCAGATGCTGTCTCAATAGAGTTTTTCCATTCATTTTATTCATCTGGAAGGGATTTAAATGTCCCAGATGCTGTCTCAATAAAGTTTTTGCATCCCTTTTATTCATCTGGAAGCGATTTAAATGTCCCAGATGCTGTCTCAATAGAGTTTTTACATTCATTTTAATCATCTGGAAGGGATTTAAATGTCCCCGATTCTGTCTCAAGAAAGTTTTTGCATTCATTTTATTCATCTGGAAGCGAGTTTGACGTTTCAGATGCTGTCACAATAGAGTTTTTGCATTCATTTTATTCATCTGAGAGGTATTTAAATGTCCCAGATGCTGTCTCAATAAAGTATTTGCATCCATTTTTTTTCACCTGGAAGCGATTTAAATGTCCCAGATGCTGTCTCAACAGAGTTTTTGCATTCATTTTATTCATTTGGAAGGGATTTAAATGTCGCAGATGCTGTCTCAATAGAGTTTTTGCATTAATTTTATTCATCTGGAAGGGATTTAAATGTCCCAGATGCTGTCTCAATAAAGTTTTTGCATTCATTTTATTCACCTGGAAGCGATTTTGACGTTTCAGTTGCTGTCTCAATAGAGTTTTTGCATTCATTTTATTCATCTGGAAGGGATTTAAATGTCCCAGATGCTGTCTCAATAGAGTTTTTGCATTAATTTTATTCATCTGGAAGCGATTTAAATGTCCCAGATGCTGTCTCAATAAAGTTCTTGCATCCATTTTATTCATCTGGAAGCGATTTAAATGTCCCAGATGCTGTCTCAATAGAGTTTTTGCATTCATTTTATTCATCTGGAAGGGATTTAAATGTCCCAGATGCTGTCTCACCAAAGTTTTTGCATTCATTTTATTCATCTGGAAGCGATTTTGACGTTTCAGATGCTGTCTCAATAGAGTTTTTGCATTCATTTTATTCATCTGGAAGGGATTTAAATGTCTCAGATACTGTCTCAATAGAGTTTTTGCATTAATTTTATTCATCTGGAAGGGATTTAAATGTCCCAGATGCTGTCACAATAGAGTTTTTGCATCTATTTTATTCATCTGGAAGAGATTTAAATGTCCCAGATGCTGTCTCAATAGAGTTTTTGCATTCATTTTATTCATCTGAAAGGTATTTAAATGTCCCAGATGCTGTCTCAATGGAGTTTTGTGCATTCATTTTATTTATATCGAGAAGGGATTTAAATGTCCCAGATGCTGTCTCAACAGAGTTTTTGCATTCATTTTATTCATCTGAAAGGGATTTAAATGTCCCAAATTCTGTCTCAATAGTTTTTGCATTCATTTTATTCATCTGGAAGGGATTTAAATGTCCCAGATGCTGTCTCAACAGAGTTTTTGCATCCATTTTATTCATCTGGAAGCGATTTAAATGTCCCATATGCTGTCTCAATAGTTTTTGCATTCATTTTATTCATCTGGAAGCGATTTAAATGTCCCAGATGTGGTCTCAATAGAGTTTTTGCATTCATTTTATTCATCTGGAAGTGATTTTGACGTTTAAGATGCTGTCTCAATAGAGTTTTTCCATTCATTCTATTCATCTAGAACTGATTTAAATGTCCCAGATGCTGTCTCAACAAAGTTTTGCATTCATTTTATTCATCTGGAAGCTATTTAGATGTCCCAGATGCTCTCTCAATAGAGTTTTTGCATCCATTTTATTCATCTGGAAGCGATTTTGACGTTTCAGATGCTGACTCAAGAGAGTTTTTGCATTCATTTTATTCATCTGGAAGGGATTTAAAAGTCCCAGATAGGGTCTCAATAGAGTTTTTGCATTCATTTTATTCATCTGGAAGGGATTTAAATGTCCCAGATGCTGTCTCAATAGAGTTTTTGCATCTATTTTATTCATCTGGAAGAGATTTAAATGTCCCAGATGCTGTATCAATAGAGTTTTTGCATTCATTTTATTCATCTGGAAGCTATTTTAACGTTTAAGATGCTGTCCTAATAGAGTTTTTGCATTCATTTTATTCATCTGGAAGCGATTTAAATGTCCCATATGCTGTCTCAATAGAGTTTTTGCATCCATTTTATTCATCTGGAAGCGATTTTGACGTTTCAGATGCTGACTCAAGAGAGTTTTTGCATTCATTTTATTCATCTGGAAGGGGTTTAAATGTCCCAGATGCTGTCTCAACAGAGTTTTTGCATTCATTTTATTCATCTGGAAGCGATTTAAATGTCCCAGATGCTGTCTCAATAGAGTATTTGCATTCATTTTATTCATCTGGAAGCGATTTAGATGTCCCAGATGCTGTCTCAATAGAGTTTTTGCATTCATTTTATTCATCTGGAAACGATTTTAACGTTCAAGATGCTGTCTTAATAGAGTTTTTGCATTCATTTTATTCATCTGAAAGGGATTAAAATGTCCCAGATTGGGTCTCAATAGAGTTTTTGCATTCATTTTATACATTTGGAATGGATTTAAATGTCCCATATTCTTTCTCAACAGAGTTTTTGCATCCATTTTATTCATCTGGAAGCGATTTTAACGTTTAAGATGCTGTCCAAATAGAGTTTTTGTATTCATTTTATTCATCTGGAAGCGATTTAAATGTCGCAGATGCTGTCTCAATAGAGTTTTTGCATCCAATTTATTCATCTGGAAGCGATTTTGACGTTTCAGATGCTGACTCAAGAGAGTTTTTGCATTCATTTTATTCATCTGGAAGGGATTTAAATGTCCCAGATAGGGTCTCAATAGAGTTTTTGCATTAATTTTATTCAACTGGAAGGGATTTAAATGTCCCAGATGCTGTCTCAATAGAGTTTTTGCATCTATTTTATTCATCTGGAAGAGATTTAAATGTCCCAGATGCTGTCTCAATAGAGTTTTAGCATTCATTTTATTCATCTGGAAGGAATTTAAATGTCCCAGATGCTGTCTCAACAGAGTTTTTGCATTCATTTTATTCATCTGGAAGAGATTTAAATGTCCCAGATGCTGTCTCAACAGAGTTTTCGCATTCATTTTATTCATCTGAAAGGGATTTAAATGTCCCAGATAGGGTCTCAATAGAGTTTTTGCATTCATTTTATTCATCTGGAATGGATTTAAATGTCCCATATTCTGTCTCAACAGAGTTTTTGCATCCATTTTATTCATCTGGAAGGGATTTAAATGTCCCAGATGCTGTCTCAACAGAGTTTTTGCATTCATTTTATTCATCTGGAAGCGATTTTAACGTTTAAGATACTGTCTCAATAGAGTTTTTGCATTCATTTTATTCATCTGGAAGGGATTTAAATGTCCCAGATGCTGTCTCAATAGAGTTTTTGCATTCATTTTATTCATCTGGAAGCGATTTAAATGTCCCATATGCTGTCTCAATAGAGTTTTTGTTTTAATTTTATTCATCTGGAAGCGATTTAAATGTCCCAGATGCTGTCTCAATAGAGTTTTGCATCCATTTTATTCATCTGGAAGCGATTTAAATGTCCCAAATGCTGACTCAAGAGAGTTTTTGCATTCATTTTATTCATCTGGAAGGGGTTTAAATGTCCCAGATGCTGTCTCAATAGAGTTTTAGCATTCATTTTATTCATCTGGAAGGGATTTAAATGTCCCAGATGCTGTCTCAATAAAGTTTTTGCATCCATTTTTTTTCATATGGAAGCGATTTAAATGTCCCAGATGCTGTCTCAATAGAGTTTTTGCATTCATCTTATTTATCTGGAAGCAATTTTAACGTTTAAAATGCTGTCTCAATATAGTTTTTGCATTCATTTTATTCATATGAAAGGGATTTAAATGTCCCAGAGGCTGTCTCAATAGAGTTTTTGCATTCATTTTATTCATCTGGAAGCGATTTTAACGTTTAAAATGCTGTCCCAATAGAGTTTTTGCATTCATTTTATTCATCTGGAAGGGATTTAAATGTCCCAGATGCTGTCTCAATAAAGTTCTTGCATCCATTTTATTCATCTGGAAGGGATTTAAATGTCCCAGATGCTGTCTCAATAGAGTTTTTGCATTCATTTTATTCATCTGGAAGGGATTTAAATGTCCCAGATGCTGTCTCAATAAAGTTTTTGCATTCATTTTATTCATCTGGAAGCGATTTTGACGTTTCAGATGCTGTCTCAATAGAGTTTTTGCATTCATTTTATTCATCTGGAAGGGATTTAAATGTCCCAGATACTGTCTCAATAGAGTTTTTGCATTCATTTTATTCATCTGGAAGGGATTTAAATGTCCCAGATGCTGTCTCAATAGAGTTTTTTCATTCATTTCATTCATCTGGAAGCGATTTTAACGTTTAAGATGCTGTCTCAATAGAGTTTTTGCATTCATTTTATTCATCTGGAAGGTATTTAAATGTCCCAGATGCTGTCTCAATAGAGTTTTTGCATTAATTTTATTCATTTGGAAGCGATTTAACCCTAGATAGGTACGGTGGGTCGTTTGCGACCCCGAGCGTCAAAAAAAAACAGGTTTTTCTCACGTGACTCACCCCTGTGACTGAATTTGTGGGTGATCGACCTGCAGGAGGTGTCTCCCCTACACGCTCTAGTAGTGTCCAGATGTGCATTGCTGTAGCTGTACTCCTTCCCCGATTTCTGAGACGCGTCGGGGTCGTTCGCGTCCGAGTTTACCCTTCTGAGGTAGTTTGCATAATTATCAAAGTTATTACGTATTATGAAATTGTCGTAGAATGGTGCAACTTGTATAGGTTATCAGTTGTGGAAAGTCTTGGTGGATTGTTTGGCTACCATGTGCATGTTTTTTTTTTTAGTTAAAATGTCGTTCATCACCACGAGGACCATTTTACCGCGAGTGCCCCTTTTTCATTTTTTTTCATTTTTTTGCCAAGTCATTTTTCCGTAAGATATTGCCAAATAGTGTCGTAAAACTTTCGCTTGTTTAGTGTTGGAAAGTGTGTCTAGATGATCTGGCTACCCATGCATGACTTTGTTTTTGTCAGATACGACGTAGTTATTGGTATATTGGGTATTTAACTGCGGTTACCAATTTCTGTTTTTTTTTTCAATATTTGTAAAAATTACTACGTAGTAAGGAATTGCCGTATATTATTCATTTTTTTTTCATGTTTATGTGTTAGAAAGTGTGCCTTGATGGTTGGGCTAACACGTGCATGTCTTTTTTTTATCTGAGATGTCGTATATTAGAATGTCGGGCATTTTACCGCGAGTGTCCCTTTTTAATTTTTTTTAATTTTTTTGCCAAGTCATTTTTCCGTAAGATATTGCGAAATAGTGTCGTAAAACTTTTGCTTTTTTAATGTTGGAAAGTGTGTCTAGATGATCTGGCTACCCATGCGTGATTTTGTTTTTGTCAGATACGACGTAGTTATTGGTATATTGGGTATTTAACTGCGGTTGCCAATTTCTGTTTTTTTTTCAATATTTGTAAAAATTTACTACGTAGTAAGGAATTGCCGTATATTATTGATTTTTTTTCATGTTCATGTGTTAGAAAGTGTGCCTTGATGGTTGGGCTAACACGTGCATGTCTTTTTTTTTTTATCTGAGATGCCGTATATTAGAATGTTGGGCATTTTTCCGCGAGTGCCCCTTTTTATTTGTTTTGCATTTTTTTGCTTAGTCATGTTACCGTAAGGAATTGGCAAGTAGTGTCACAAAACTTATATTTTTATAGTGTTGGAAAGTGTTTCTAGATGATCTGGCTACCCATGCCTATTTTTTTTTTAGCCAGATATGGCGTATATATAAGTATGTGTTCGATTTTCCTGTGATTGCCATTTTTTCGTTTTTTCCCATTTCTTTCAAAATTACTACGTACTAAGGAACTATCACAGAGTAATATTTCATTTATATGTTTATTTGTCGGAAAATATGCCTTGATGGTTTGCCTAGCACGTGGCTGAAATTTTTTTTTCTGAAATGCCGTATATTAGAATGGCCATTTTTCCACGAGTGCCCCTTTTTATTTGTTTTGCATTTTTTTGCTTAGTCATGTTACCGTAAGGAATTGGCAAGTAGTGTCGCAAAACTTATATTTTTATAGTGTTGGAAAGTGTTTCTAGATGATCTGGCTACCCATGCCTATCTTTTTTTTTAGCCAGATATGGCGTATATATAGGTATGTGTTCGATTTTCCGGTGATTGCCATTTTTTCGTTTTTTCCCAATTCTTTCAAAATTACTACGTACTAAGGAACTATCACAGAGTAATGATTCCTCTAGAGGTTTATTTGTCGGAAAATTTTGTTTACTTTTTTTTTGATTGAATATCATCAAATTTTTTTAGCTAAAATATTGTTTTACATTTTTTTTTCGATTTTATTTCCCTTCAAAAAATTTTTTTTGGGTCAGAATTTTAATTTTATAGTCGTAAAATAATCGACAATTATCCAGCAACCCACCATACAATTTTTATGCATATCCAATAATAATTAGATTAGTAAATAACACCTTGAAATTGACATACCCTTCCTACATTTCAAGTGGCAGATTAGGGAGTCTGAGTCAGTGTGGTTGGCGGCCATTTTGTGGACATATCCGAAGCGTAAGCTGCCCTATCTATATATATTCTTGTTCCCTATAGAATTTGTGATATTTTGGTATATTTTTACCTGCATAAATATCATATTATATATTAAATATATGTATTTTTTTACGGAATTTCTAAGTACTCAAAAAATTACCTTTAGATATGGCCCCTGATATAAATGTAATTTACAAAATAATGAAGATTTTTTTACATATTTCTATTTTAGGATAACATATGTTTATTCCCTAAAAAAATTAGCCACTTCCTATTTCATTTGGGTACCCAAAAAAATTCATGAAATTTGGACAATTTTTTTTGGCCAAAAAAAGTTACCCTTTTTTTCTCATTTCAGATCTTCACCTCCATGGGTCTGACTTCATCCAAAATACATCAAGATGTGTCCTAAACATTCAAGAATCAATTCCTAAAAGGATTTGTGTATATATGTATAAACTTTTTTTTTATGAATTTTTATGTCAGGTCTTTTTTTTTTCTACTTAATTTTTTAAAATATTTATAATAAATAGTTTTTCTGCAGATGAGTAGTATTTATCTTTACAGTTGTTTTAAGCATTCATTGAAGTTTTTTTTGGCAAAAGAAAAAAGGAGGATACTGCAAAAACTGATTTTTCAAGAATTTTTTTTGGCGTCGGGGTCGTTCGCGTCCGAGTATACCCTTAAAGGGGTGTCCGAGGACCGTACCTATCCAGGGTTAAATGTCCCAGATGCTGTCTCAATAGAGTTTTTGCATCCATTTTATTCATCTGGAAGCGATTTAAATGTCCCAGATGCTGTCTCAATAGAGTTTTTGCATTAATTTTATTCATCTGGAAGCGATTTAAATGTCCCAGATGCTGTCTCAATAGAGTTTTTGCATTCATTTTATTCATCTGAAAGGAATTTAAATATCCAAGATGCTGTCTCAACAGAGTTTTTGCATCCATTTTATTCATCTGGAAGCGATTAAAATGTCCCATATGCTGTCTCAACAGAGTTTTTGCATTCATTTTATTCAACTGGAAGGGATTTAAATGTCCCAGATGCTGTCTCAATAGAGTTTTTGCATTAATTTTATTCATCTGGAAGCGATGTAAATGTCCCAGATGCGGTCTCAATAGAGTTTTTGCATTCATTTTATTCATCTGGAAGGGATTTAAATGTCCCAGATGCTGTCTCAATAGAGTTTTTGCATTCATTTTATTCATCTGGAAGCAATTTTAACGTTTAAGATGCTGTCTCAATAGAGTTTTTGCATTCAGTTTATTCATCTGGAAGGGATTTAAATGTCCCAGATGCTGTCTCAATAGAGTTTTTGTATTAATTTTATTCATCTGGAAGCGATTTAAATGTCCCAGATGCCGTCTCAATAGAGTTTTTGCATCCATTTTATTCATCTGGAAGCGATTTAAATGTCCCAGATGCTGTCTCAATAGTTTTTGCATTCATTTTATTCATCTGGAAGGGATTTAAATGTCCCAGATGCTGTCTCAATAAAGTTTTTGCATTCATTTTATTCACCTGGAAGTGATTTTGACGCTTCAGTTGCTGTCTCAATAGAGTTTTTGCATTCATTTTATTCATCTGGAAGGGATTTAAATGTCCCAGATGCTGTCTCAATAGAGTTTTTGCATTAATTTTATTCATCTGGAAGCGATTTAAATGTCCCAGATGCTGTCTCAATAAAGTTCTTGCATCCATTTTATTCATCTGGAAGCGATTTAAATGTCCCAGATGCTGTCTCAATAGAGTTTTTGCATTCATTTTATTCATCTGGAAGGGATTTAAATGTCCCAGATGCTGTCTCATTAAAGTTTTTGCATTCATTTTATTCATCTGGAAGCGATTTTGACGTTTCAGATGCTGTCTCAATAGAGTTTTTGCATTCATTTTATTCATTTGAAAGGGATTTAAATGTCCCAGATACTGTCTCAATAGAGTGTTTGCATTCATTTTATTAATCTGGAAGTGATTTAAATGTCCCAGATGCTGTCTCAATAAAGTTTTTGCATTCATTTTATTAATCTGGAAGCGATTTTGACGTTTCAGATGCTGTCTCAATAGAGTTTTTGCATTCATTTTATTCATCTGGAAGGGATTTAAATGTCCCAGATGCTGTCTCAATAGAGTTTTTCCATTCATTTTATTCATCTGGAAGGGATTTAAATGTCCCAGATGCTGTCTCAATAAAGTTTTTGCATCCCTTTTATTCATCTGGAAGCGATTTAAATGTCCCAGATGCTGTCTCAATAGAGTTTTTACATTCATTTTAATCATCTGGAAGGGATTTAAATGTCCCCGATTCTGTCTCAAGAAAGTTTTCGCATTCATTTTATTCATCTGGAAGCGAGTTTGACGTTTCAGATGCTGTCACAATAGAGTTTTTGCATTCATTTTATTCATCTGAAAGGTATTTAAATGTCCCAGATGCTGTCTCAATAAAGTATTTGCATCCATTTTTTTTCACCTGGAAACGATTTAAATGTCCCAGATGCTGTCTCAACAGAGTTTTTGCATTCATTTTATTCATTTGGAAGGGATTTAAATGTCGCAGATGCTGTCTCAATAGAGTTTTTGCATTAATTTTATTCATCTGGAAGGGATTTAAATGTCCCAGATGCTGTCTCAATAAAGTTTTTGCATTCATTTTATTCACCTGGAAGCGATTTTGACGTTTCAGTTGCTGTCTCAATAGAGTTTTTGCATTCATTTTATTCATCTGGAAGGGATTTAAATGTCCCAGATGCTGTCTCAATAGAGTTTTTGCATTAATTTTATTCATCTGGAAGCGATTTAAATGTCCCAGATGCTGTCTCAATAAAGTTCTTGCATCCATTTTATTCATCTGGAAGCGATTTAAATGTCCCAGATGCTGTCTCAATAGAGTTTTTGCATTCATTTTATTCATCTGGAAGGGATTTAAATGTCCCAGATGCTGTCTCACCAAAGTTTTTGCATTCATTTTATTCATCTGGAAGCGATTTTGACGTTTCAGATGCTGTCTCAATAGAGTTTTTGCATTCATTTTATTCATCTGGAAGGGATTTAAATGTCTCAGATACTGTCTCAATAGAGTTTTTGCTTTAATTTTATTCATCTGGAAGGGATTTAAATGTCCCAGATGCTGTCACAATAGAATTTTTGCATCTATTTTATTCATCTGGAAGAGATTTAAATGTCCCAGATGCTGTCTCAATAGAGTTTTTGCATTCATTTTATTCATCTGAAAGGTATTTAAATGTCCCAGATGCTGTCTTAATGGAGTTTTGTGCATTCATTTTATTTATATCGAGAAGGGATTTAAATGTCCCAGATGCTGTCTCAACAGAGTTTTTGCATTCATTTTATTCATCTGAAAGGGATTTAACCCTGGATAGGTACGGTCCTCAGACACCCCTTTAAGGGTATACTCGGACGCGAACGACCCCGACGCCAAAAAAAATTCTTGAAAAATCAGTTTTTGCAGTAACCTCCTTTTTTCTTTTGCCAAAAAAAACTTCAATCAATGCTTAAAACAACTGTAAAGATAAATACTACTCATCTGCAGAAAAACTATTTATTATAAATATTTTAAAAAATTAAGTAGAAAAAAAAAGACCTGACATAAAAATTCATAAAAAAAAAGTTTATACATATATACACAAATCCTTTTAGGAATTGATTCTTGAATGTTTAGGACACATCTTGATGTATTTTGGATGAAGTCAGACCCATGGAGGTGAAGATCTGAAATGAGAAAAAAAGGGTAACTTTTTTTGGCCAAAAAAAATTGTCCAAATTTCATGAATTTTTTTGGGTACCCAAATGAAATAGGAAGTGGCTAATTTTTTTTAGGGAATAAACATATGTTATCCTAAAATAGAAATATGTAAAAAAATCTTCATTATTTTGTAAATTACATTTATATCAGGGGCCATATCTAAAGGTAATTTTTTGAGTACTTGGAAATTTCGTAACAAAATACATATATTTAATATATAATATGATATTTATGCAGGTAAAAATATACCAAAATATCACAAATTCTATAGGGAACAAGAATATATATAGATAGGGCAGCTTACGCTTCGGATATGTCCACAAAATGGCCGCCAACCACACTGACTCAGACTCCCTAATCTGCCACTTGAAATGTAGGAAGGGTATGTCAATTTCAAGGTGTTATTTACTAATCTAATTATTATTGGATATGCATAAAAATTGTATGGTGGGTTGCTGGATAATTGTCGATTATTTTACGCCTATAAAATTAAAATTCTGACCCAAAAAATTTTTTTTGAAGGGAAATAAAATCGAAAAAAAAAATTTAAAACAATATTTTAGCTAAAAAAATTTGATGATATTCAATCACAAAAAAAGGAAACAAAATTTTCCGACAAATAAACATCTAGAGGAATCATTACTCTGTGATAGTTCCTTAGTACGTAGTAATTTTGAAAGAATTGGGAAAAAACGAAAAAATGGCAATCACCGGAAAATCGAACACATACCTATATATACGCCATATCTGGCTAAAAAAAAGATAGGCATGGGTAGCCAGATCATCTAGAAACACTTTCCAACACTATAAAAATATAAGTTTTGCGACACTACTTGCCAATTCCTTACGGTAACATGACTAAGCAAAAAAATGCAAAACAAATAATAAGGGGCACTCGTGGAAAAATGGCCATTCTAATATACGGCATTTCAGAAAAAAAAAAATTTCAGCCACGTGCTAGGCAAACCATCAAGGCATATTTTCCGACAAATAAACATATAAATGAAATATTACTCTGTGATAGTTCCTTAGTACGTAGTAATTTTGAAAGAAATGGGAAAAAACGAAAAAATGGCAATCACAGGAAAATCGAACACATACTTATATATACGCCATATCTGGCTAAAAAAAAATAGGCATGGGTAGCCAGATCATCTAGAAACACTTTCCAACACTATAAAAATATAAGTTTTGCGACACTACTTGCCAATTCCTTACGGTAACATGACTAAGCAAAAAAATGCAAAACAAATAAAAAGGGGCACTCGCGGAAAAATGCCCAACATTCTAATATACGGCATCTCAGATAAAAAAAAAAGACATGCACGTGTTAGCCCAACCATCAAGGCACACTTTCTAACACATAAACATGAAAAAAAAATCAATAATATACGGCAATTCCTTACTACGTAGTAAATTTTCACAAATATTGAAAAAAAACAGAAATTGGCAACCGCAGTTAAATACCCAATATACCAATAACTACGTCGTATCTGACAAAAACAAAATCACGCATGGGTAGCCAGATCATCTAGACACACTTTCCAACATTAAAAAAGCAAAAGTTTTACGACACTATTTCGCAATATCTTACGGAAAAATGACTTGGCAAAAAAATTAAAAGAAATTAAAAAGGGACACTCGCGGTAAAATGCCCGACATTCTAATATACGACATCTCAGATAAAAAAAAAGACATGCACGTGTTAGCCCAACCATCAAGGCACACTTTCTAACACATAAACATGAAAAAAAAATGAATAAGATACGGCAATTCCTTACTACGTAGTAATTTTTACAAATATTGAAAAAAAACAGAAATTGGTAACCGCAGTTAAATACCCAATATACCAATAACTACGTCGTATCTGACAAAAACAAAGTCATGCATGGGTAGCCAGATCATCTAGACACACTTTCCAACACTAAACAAGCAAAAGTTTTACGACACTATTTGGCAATATCTTACGGAAAAATGACTTGGCAAAAAAATGAAAAAAAATGAAAAAGGGGCACTCGCGGTAAAATGGTCCTCGTGGTGATGAACGACATTTTAACTAAAAAAAAAAACATGCACATGGTAGCCAAACAATCCACCAAGACTTTCCACAACTGATAACCTATACAAGTTGCACCATTCTACGACACTTTCATAATACGTAATAACTTTGATAATTATGCAAACTACCTCAGAAGGGTAAACTCGGACGCGAACGACCCCGACGCGTCTCAGAAATCGGGGAAGGAGTACAGCTACAGCAATGCACATCTGGACACTACTAGAGCGTGTAGGGGAGACACCTCCTGCAGGTCGATCACCCACAAATTCAGTCACAGGGGTGAGTCACGTGAGAAAAACCTGTTTTTTTTTGACGCTCGGGGTCGCAAACGACCCACCGTACCTATCCAGGGTTAAATGTCCCAAATTCTGTCTCAATAGTTTTTGCATTCATTTTATTCATCTGGAAGGGATTTAAATGTCCCAGATGCTGTCTCAACAGAGTTTTTGCATCCATTTTATTCATCTGGAAGCGATTTAAATGTCCCATATGCTGTCTCAATAGTTTTTGCATTCATTTTATTCATCTGGAAGCGATTTAAATGTCCCATATGTGGTCTCAATAGAGTTTTTGCATTCATTTTATTCATCTGGAAGTGATTTTGACGTTTAAGATGCTGTCTCAATAGAGTTTTTCCATTCATTCTATTCATCTAGAACTGATTTAAATGTCCCAGATGCTGTCTCAACAAAGTTTTTGCATTCATTTTATTCATCTGGAAGCTATTTAGATGTCCCAGATGCTGTCTCAATAGAGTTTTTGCATCCATTTTATTCATCTGGAAGCGATTTTGACGTTTCAGATGCTGACTCAAGAGAGTTTTTGCATTCATTTTATTCATCTGGAAGGGATTTAAAAGTCCCAGATAGGGTCTCAATAGAGTTTTTGCATTCATTTTATTCATCTGGAAGGGATTTAAATGTCCCAGATGCTGTCTCAATAGAGTTTTTGCATCTATTTTATTCATCTGGAAGAGATTTAAATGTCCCAGATGCTGTATCAATAGAGTTTTTGCATTCATTTTATTCATCTGGAAGCGATTTTAACGTTTAAGATGCTGTCCTAATAGAGTTTTTGCATTCATTTTATTCATCTGGAAGCAATTTAAATGTCCCATATGCTGTCTCAATAGAGTTTTTGCATCCATTTTATTCATCTGGAAGCGATTTTGACGTTTCAGAAGCTGACTCAAGAGAGTTTTTGCATTCATTTTATTCATCTGGAAGGGGTTTAAATGTCCCAGATGCTGTCTCAACAGAGTTTTTGCATTCATTTTATTCATCTGGAAGCGATTTGAATGTCCCAGATGCTGTCTCAATAGAGTATTTGCATTCATTTTATTCATCTGGAAGCGATTTAGATGTCCCAGATGCTGTCTCAATAGAGTTTTTGCATTCATTTTATTCATCTGGAAACGATTTTAACGTTCAAGATGCTGTCTTAATAGAGTTTTTGCATTCATTTTATTCATCTGAAAGGGATTAAAATGTCCCAGATTGGGTCTCAATAGAGTTTTTGCATTCATTTTGTACATTTGGAATGGATTTAAATGTCCCATATTCTTTCTCAACAGAGTTTTTGCATCCATTTTATTCATCTGGAAGCGATTTTAACGTTTAAGATGCTGTCCCAATAGAGTTTTTGCATTCATTTTATTCATCTGGAAGCGATTTAAATGTCGCAGATGCTGTCTCAATAGAGTTTTTGCATCCAATTTATTCATCTGGAAGCGATTTTGACGTTTCAGATGCTGACTCATGAGAGTTTTTGCATTCATTTTATTCATCTGGAAGGGATTTAAATGTCCCAGATAGGGTCTCAATAGAGTTTTTGCATTAATTTTATTCAACTGGAAGGGATTTAAATGTCCCAGATGCTGTCTCAATAGAGTTTTTGCATCTATTTTATTCATCTGGAAGAGATTTAAATGTCCCAGATGCTGTCTCAATAGAGTTTTTGCATTCATTTTATTCATCTGGAAGGAATTTAAATGTCCCAGATGCTGTCTCAACAGAGTTTTTGCATTCATTTTATTCATCTGGAAGAGATTTAAATGTCCCAGATGCTGTCTCAACAGAGTTTTCGCATTCATTTTATTCATCTGAAAGGGATTTAAATGTCCCAGATAGGGTCTCAATAGAGTTTTTGCATTCATTTTATTCATCTGGAATGGATTTAAATGTCCCATATTCTGTCTCAACAGAGTTTTTGCATCCATTTTATTCATCTGGAAGGGATTTAAATGTCCCAGATGCTGTCTCAACAGAGTTTTTGCATTTATTTTATTCATATGGAAGGGATTTAAATGTCCCAGATGCTGTCTCAATAGAGTTTTTGCATCAATTTTATTCATCTAGAAGCGATTTAAATGTCCCAGCTGCGGTCTCAATAGAGTTTTTGCATTCATTTTATTCATCTGGAAGCGATTTTAACGTTTAAGATACTGTCTCAATAGAGTTTTTGCATTCATTTTATTCATCTGGAAGGGATTTAAATGTCCCAGATGCTGTCTCAATAGAGTTTTTGCATTCATTTTATTCATCTGGAAGCGATTTAAATGTCCCATATGCTGTCTCAATAGAGTTTTTGTTTTAATTTTATTCATCTGGAAGCGATTTAAATGTCCCAGATGCTGTCTCAATAGAGTTTTTGCATCCATTTTATTCATCTGGAAGTGATTTAAATGTCCCAGATGCTGACTCAAGAGAGTTTTTGCATTCATTTTATTCATCTGGAAGGGGTTTAAATGTCCCAGATGCTGTCTCAATAGAGTTTTAGCATTCATTTTATTCATCTGGAAGGGATTTAAATGTCCCAGATGCTGTCTCAATAAAGTTTTTGCATCCATTTTTTTTCATATGGAAGCGATTTAAATGTCCCAGATGTTGTCTCAATAGAGTTTTTGCATTCATCTTATTTATCTGGA
Organism: Palaemon carinicauda; assembly: GCF_036898095.1. Classification (NCBI taxonomy): domain Eukaryota; kingdom Metazoa; phylum Arthropoda; class Malacostraca; order Decapoda; family Palaemonidae; genus Palaemon; species Palaemon carinicauda. The sequence continues at coordinate 38,484,688 of NC_090767.1, forward strand.
AGCAATTTTAACGTTTAAAATGCTGTCTCAATATAGTTTTTGCATTCATTTTATTCATATGAAAGGGATTTAAATGTCCCAGATGCTGTCTCAATAGAGTTTTTGCATTCATTTTATTCATCTGGAAGCGATTTTAACGTTTAAAATGCTGTCCCAATAGAGTTTTTGCATTCATTTTATTCATCTGGAAGGGATTTAAATGTCCCAGATGCTGTCTCAACAGAGTTTTTGCATTCATTTTATTCATCTGAAAGGGATTTAAATGTCCCAGATGCTGTCTCAATAGAGTTTTTGCATTCATTTTATTCATCTGGAAGCGATTTAAATGTACCAGATGCGGTCTCAATAAAGTTTTTGCATTCATTTTATTCGTCTGGAAGGGATTTAAATGTCCCAGATGCTGTCTCAATAAAGTGTTTGCATTCATTTTATTCATCTGGAAGCGATTTTGACGTTTCAGATGCAGACTCAATAGAGTTTTTGCATTCATTTTATTCATCTGGAAGCAATTTAAATGTCCCAGATGCTGTCTCAATAGAGTTTTTGCATTAATTTTATTCATCTGGAGGGGATTTAAATATCCCAGATGCTGTCTCAATAGAGTCTTTGCATCTATTTTATTCATCTGGAAGAGATTTAAATGTCCCAGATGCTGTCTCAACAGAGTTTTTGCGTTCATTTTATTCATCTGAAAGGGATTTAAATGTCCCAGATGCTGTCTCAATAGAGTTTTTGCATTCATTTTATTCATCTGAAAGGGATTTAAATGTCCCAGATGCTGTCTCAACAGAGTTTTTGCATCCATTTTATTCATCTGGAAGCGATTTAAATGTTCCATATGCTGTCTCAACAGAGTTTTTGCATTCATTTTATTCATCTGGAAGGGATTTAAATGTCCCAGATGCTGTCTCAATAGAGTTTTTGCATTAATTTTATTCATCTGGAAGCGATTTAAATGTCCCAGATGCGGTCTCAATAGAGTTTTTGCATTCATCTTATTCATCTGGAAGTGATTTTGACGTTTAAGATGCTGTCTCAATAGAGTTTTCCCATTCATTCTATTCATCTGGAAGGGATTTAAATGTCCCAGATGCTGTCTCAACAGAGTTTTTGCATTCATTTTATTCATCTGGAGGAGATTTAGATGTCCCAGATGCTGTCTCAAGAGAGTTTTTGCATTCATTTTATTCATTTGGAAGCGATTTTAACGTTTAAGATGCTGTCTTAATAGAGTTTTTGCATTCATTTTATTCATCTGGAAGGGATTTAAATGTCCCAGATGCTGTCTCAATAGAGTTTTTGCATCCATTTTATTCATCTGGAAGCGATTTTGACGTTTCAGATGCTGACTCAAGAGAGTTTTTGCATTCATTTTATTCATCTGGAAGGGATTTAAATGTCCCAGATAGGGTCTCAATAGAGTTTTTGCATTCATTTTATTCATATGGAAGGGATTTAAATGTCCCAGATGCTGTCTCAATGGATTTTTTACATTCATTTTATTAATCTGGAAGGGATTTAAATGTCCCAGATGCTGTCTCAACAGAGTTTTTGCATTCATTTTATTCATCTGGAAGGTATTTAAATGTCCCAGATAGGGTCTCAATAGAGTTTTTGCATCCATTTTATTCATCTGGAATGGATTTGAATGTCCCATATTCTATCTCAACAGAGTTTTTGCATCCATTTTATTCATCTGGAAGCGATTTAAATGTCCCAGATGCTGTCTCAACAGAGTTTTTGCATTCATTTTATTCATCTGGAAGGGATTTAAATGTCCCAGATGCTGTCTCAATAGAGTTTTTGCATTCATTTTATTCATCTGGAAGCGATTCAAATATCCCAGATGCGGTCTCAATAGAGTTTTTGCATTCATTTTATTCATCTGGAAGCGATTTTAACGTTTAAGATGCTGTCCCAATAGAGTTTTTGCATTCATTTTATTCATCTGGAAGGGATTTAAATGTCCTAGATGCTGTCTCAACAGAGTTTTTGCATTCATTTTATTCATCTGAAAGAGATTTAAATGTCCCAGATAGGGTCTCAATAGAGTTTTTGCATTCATTTTATTCATCTGGAATGGATTTGAATGTCCCATATTCTGTCTCAACAGAGTTTTTGCATCCATTTTATTCATCTGGAAGCGATTTAAATGTCCCAGATGCTGTCTCAACAGAGTTTTTGCATTCATTTTATTCATCTGGAAGGGATTTAAATGTCCCAGATGCTGTCTCCATAGAGTTTTTGCATTAATTTTATTCATCTGGAAGCGATTCAAATATCCCAGATGCGGTCTCAATAGAGTTTTTGCATTCAATTTATTCATCTGGAAGCGATTTTAACCTTTAAGATTCTGTCTCAATAGAGTTTTTGCATTCATTTTATTCATCTGGAAGGGATTTAAATGTTCAGATGCTGTCTCAATAGAGTTTTTGTATTAATTTTATTCATCTGGAAGCGTTTTAAATGTCCCAGATGCTGTCTCAATAGAGTTTTTGCATCCATTTTATTCATCTGGAAGCGATTTAAATGTCCCAGATGCTGTCTCGATAGAGTTTTTGCATTAATTTTATTCATCTGGAAGGGATTTAAATGTCCCAGATGCTGTCTCAACAGAGTTTTTGCATCCATTTTATTCATCTGGAAGCGATTTAAATGCTCCATATGCTGTCTCAACAGAGTTTTTGCATTCATTTTATTCATCTGGAAGGGATTTAAATGTCCCAGATGCTGTCTCAATAAAGTTTTTGAATCAATTTATTCATCTGGAATTGATTTTGACGTTTAAGATGCTCTCAATAGAGTTTTTGCATTCATTTTATTCATATGGAAGGGATTTAAATGTCCCAGATGCTTTCTCAATAGAGTTTTTGCATCCATTTTATTCATCTGGAAGCGATTTTGACGTTTAAGATGCTGTCTCAATAGAGTTTTTGCATTCATTTTATTCATCTGGAAGGGGTTTAAATGTCCCAGATGCTGTCTCAACAGAGTTTTTGCATTCATTTTATTCATCTGAAAGGGATTTAAATGTCCCAGATAGGGTCTCAATAGAGTTTTTGCATTCATTTTATTCATCTGGAAGGAATTTAAATGTCCCAGATGCTGTCTCAACAGAGTTTTTACATTCATTTTATTCATCTGAAAGGGATTTAAATGTCCCAGATGCTGTTTCAATAGCGTTTTTGAATTCATTCTATTCATCTGGAAGGGATTTAAATGTCCCAGATGCTGTCTCAATAGAGTTTTTGCATTAATTTTATTCATCTGGAAACGATTTAAATGTCCCAGATGCGGTCTCAACAGAGTTTTTACATTCATTTTATTCATCTGAAAGGGATTTAAATGTCCCAGATGCTGTTTCAATAGCGTTTTTGAATTCATTCTATCCATCTGGAAGGGATTTAAATGTCCCAGATGCTGTCTCAATAGAGTTTTTGCATTCATTTTATTCATCTGGAAGCGATTTTGACGTTTAAGATGCTGTCTCAATAGAGTTTTTGCATTCATTTTATTCATCTGAAAGGGATTTAAATGTCCCAGATGCTGTCTCAATAGAGTTTTTGTATTAATTTTATTCATCTGGAAGCGATTTAAATGTCCCAGATGCTGTGTCAATAGAGTTTTTGCATCCATTTTATTCATCTGGAAGCGATTTAAATGTCCCAGATGCTGTCTCAATAGTTTTAGCATTCATTTTATTCATCTGGAAGGGATTTAAATGTCCCACATGCTGTCTCAATAAAGTTTTTGCATTCATTTTATTCATCTGGAAGCGATTTTGACGTTTCAGATGCTGTCTCAATAGAGTTTTCGCATTCATTTTATTCATCTGGAAGGGATTTGAATGTTCCAGATGCTGTCTCAATAGAGTTTTTGCATTAATTTTATTCATTTTTTTTCATTTTTTTGCCAAGTCATTTTTCCGTAAGATATTGCCAAATAGTGTCGTAAAACTTTTGCTTGTTTAGTGTTGGAAAGTGTGTCTAGATGATCTGGCTACCCATGCATGACTTTGTTTTTGTCAGATACGACGTAGTTATTGGTATATTGGGTATTTAACTGCGGTTACCAATTTCTGTTTTTTTTTCAATATTTGTAAAAATTACTACGTAGTAAGGAATTGCCGTATATTATTCATTTTTTTTCATGTTTATGTGTTAGAAAGTGTGCCTTGATGGTTGGGCTAACACGGGCATGTCTTTTTTTTTTATCTGAGATGTCGTATATTAGAATGTCGGGCATTTTACCGCGAGTGTCCCTTTTTCATTTTTTTTCATTTTTTTGCCAAGTCATTTTTCCGTAAGATATTGCGAAATAGTGTCGTAAAACTTTTGCCTTTTTAGTGTTGGAAAGTGTGTCTAGATGATCTGGCTACCCATGCGTGATTTTGTTTTTGTCAGATACGACGTAGTTATTGGTATATTGGGTATTTAACTGCGGTTGCCAATTTCTGTTTTTTTTCAATATTTGTAAAATTTTACTACGTAGTAAGGAATTGCCGTATATTATTGATTTTTTTTTCATGTTTATGTGTTAGAAAGTGTGCCTTGATGGTTGGGCTAACACGTGCATGTCTTTTTTTTTATCTGAGATGCCGTATATTAGAATGTTGGGCATTTTTCCGCGAGTGCCCCTTATTATTTGTTTTGCATTTTTTTGCTTAGTCATGTTACCGTAAGGAATTGGCAAGTAGTGTCGCAAAACTTATATTTTTATAGTGTTGGAAAGTGTTTCTAGATGATCTGGCTACCCATGCCTATTTTTTTTTTAGCCAGATATGGCGTATATATAAGTATGTGTTCGATTTTCCTGTGATTGCCATTTTTTCGTTTTTTCCCATTTCTTTCAAAATTACTACGTACTAAGGAACTATCACAGAGTAATATTTCATTTATATGTTTATTTGTCGGAAAATATGCATTGATGGTTTGCCTAGCACGCGGCTGAAATTTTTTTTTTCTGAAATGCTGTATATTAGAATGGCCATTCTTCCACGAGTGCCCCTTTTTATTTGTTTTGCATTTTTTTGCTTAGTCATGTTACCGTAAGGAATTGGCAAGTAGTGTCGCAAAACTTATAATTTTATAGTGTTGGAAAGTGTTTCTAGATGATCTGGCTACCCATGCCTATCTTCTTTTTTTAGCCAGATATGGCGTATATATAGGTATGTGTTCGATTTTCCTGTGATTGCCATTTTTTCGTTTTTTCCCATTTCTTTCAAAATTACTACGTGCTAAGGAACTATCACAGAGTAATTATTCATTTAGATGTTTATTTGTCGGAAAATGTGCCTTGATGGTTTGCCTAGCACGTGGCTGAATTTTTTTTTTCTGAAATGCCGTAAATCAGAATGTTAGCCATTTTTCCGCGAGTGCCCCTTTTTATTTGTTTTGCATTTTTTTGCTTAGTCATGGTACCGTAAGGAATTGGCAAGTAGTGTTGCAAAACTTATATTTTTATAGTGTTGGAAAGTGTTTCTAGATGATCTGGCTACCCATGCCTATCTTTTTTTTAGCCAGATATGGCGTATATATAGGTATGTGTTCGATTTTCCGGTGATTGCCATTTTTTCGTTTTTTCCCAATTCTTTCAAAATTACTACGTACTAAGGAACTATCACAGGGTAATGATTCCTCTAGATGTTTATTTGTCGGAAAATTTTGTTTCCTTTTTTTTTGATTGAATATCATCAAATTTTTTTAGCTAAAATATTGTTTTACATTTTATTTTCGATTTTATTTAACTTCAAAAAAATTTTTTTGGGTCAGAATTTTAATTTTATAGTCGTAAAATAATCGACAATTATCCAGCAACCCACCATACAATTTTTATGCATATCCAATAATAATTAGATTAGTAAATAACACCTTGAAATTGACATACCCTTCCTACATTTCAAGTGGCAGATTAGGGAGTGTGAGTCAGTGTGGTTGGCGGCCATTTTGTGGACATATCCGAAGCGTAAGCTGCCCTATCTCTATATATTCTTGTTCCCTATAGAATTTGTGATATTTTGGTATATTTTTACCTGCATAAATATCATATTATATATTAAATATATGTATTTTTTACGGAATTTCTAAGTACTCAAAAAATTACCTTTAGATATGGCCCCTGATATAAATGTAATTTACAAAATAATGAAGATTTTTTTACATATTTCTATTTTAGGATAACATATGTTTATTCCCTAAAAAAATTAGCCACTTCCTATTTCATTTGGGTACCCAAAAAAATTCATGAAATTTGGACAAATTTTTTTGGCCAAAAAAAGTTACCCTTTTTTTCTCATTTCTGATCTTCACCTCCATGGGTCTGACTTCATCCAAAATACATCAAGATGTGTCCTAAACATTCAAGAATCAATTCCTAAAAGGATTTGTGTATATATGTATAAACTTTTTTTTTATGAATTTTTATGTCAGGTCTTTTTTTTTTCTACTTAATTTTTTAAAATATTTATAATAAATAGTTTTTCTGCAGATGAGTAGTATTTATCTATACAGTTGTTTTAAGCATTCATTGAAGTTTTTTTTGGCAAAAGAAAAAAGGAGGTTACTGCAAAAACTGATTTTTCAAGAATTTTTTTTGGCGTCGGGGTCGTTCGCGTCCGAGTATACCCTTAAAGGGGTGTCCGAGGAGCGTACCTATCCAGGGTTAAATGTCCCATATGGTGTCTCAACAGAGTTTTTGCATTCATTTTATTCATCTGGAAGGGATTTAAATGTCCCAGATGCTGTCTCAATAGAGTTTTTGCATTCATTTTATTCAACTGGAAGCGATTTAAATGTCTCGGATGCTGTCTCAACACAGTTTTTGCATTCATTTTATTCATCTGAAAGGGATTCAAATGTCCAAGATGATGTTTCAATGGAGTTTTTGCATCTATTTTGTTCATCTGGAAGCGATTTAAATGTCCCAGAAGCTGTCTCAACAGAGTTTTTGCATGTATTTTATTCATCTGGAAGGGATTTAAATGTCCCAGATGTTGTCTCAATAGAGTTTTTGAATCCATTTTATTCATCTGGAAGGGATTTAGATGTCCCAGATGTTGTCTCAATAGAGTTTTTGCATTCATTTTATTCATCTGGAAGCGATTTAAATGTCCCAGATGTTTTCTCAATAGAGTTTTTGCATTCATTTTATTCAACTGGAAGCGATTTAAATGTCCCGGATGCTGTCTCAACACAGTTTTTGCATTCATTTTATTCATCTGAAAGGGATTTAAATGTCCCAGTTGCTGTCTCAATAGAGTTTTTGCATTCATTTTATTCATCTGGAAGGGATTTAAATGTCCCAGATGCTGTCTCAATAGAGTTTTTGCATCTATTTTATTCATCTGGAAGCGATTTAAATGTCCCAGATGCCATCTCAATAGAGTTTTTGCTTTCATTTTATTCATCTGGAAGCGATTTTAACGTTTAAGATGCTGTCTCAATAGAGTTTTTGCATTCATTTTATTCATCTGAAAGGGATTTAAATGTCCCATATGCTGTCTAAATAGAGTGTTTGCATTCATTTTATTCATCTGAAAGGGATTTAAATGTCCCATATGATGTCTAAATAGAGTGTTTGCATTCATTTTATTCATCTGGAAGGGATTTAAATGTCCCAGATGCTGTCTCAACAGAGTTTTTGCATTCCTTTTATTCATCTAAAATGGATTTAAATGTCCCAGATGCTGTCTCAATAGAGTTTTTGCATTCATTTTATTCATCTGGAAGGGATTTAAATGCCCCAGATGCAGTCTCAACAGAGTTTTTGCATTCATTTTATTCATCTGAAATGGATTTAAATGTCCCAGATGCTGTCTCAATAGAGTTTTTGCATTCATTTTATTCATCTGGAAGGGATTTAAATGTCCCAGATGCAGTCTCAACAGAGTTTTTGCATTCATTTTATTTATCTGGAATGGATTTAAATGTCCCAGATGCTGTCTCAACAGAGTTTTTGCATTCATTTTTTCCATCTGGAAGCGATTTAAATGTCTCAGATGCTGTCTTAATAGAGTTTTTGCATTCATTTTCTTCATCTGGAAGCGATTTAAATGTCACAGATGCTGTCTCAATAGAGTTTTTGCATTTATTCTATTCATATGGAAGGGATTTAAATGTCCCAGATGTTGTCTCAATAGAGTTTTTGCATTCATTTTATTCATCTGAAAGCGATTTAAATGTCCCAGATGCTGTCTCAACAGAGTATTTTTCATTCATTTTATTCATCTGGAAGCGATTTAAATGTCCCAGATGCTGTCTCAACAGAGTTTTTGCATTCATTTTATTCATCTGAAATGGATTTAAATGTCCCAGAAGCTGTCTCAATAGAGGTTTAGCATTCATTTCATTCCTCTGGAAGCGATTTAACCCTGGATAGGTACGCTCCTCGGACACCCCTTTAAGGGTATACTCGGACGCGCGCGACCCCGACGCAAAAAAAAATTCTTGAAAAGTCTGATTTTGCAGTAACCTTTTTTTTGCCAAAAAAAAGTTCAATGAATGCTTAAAACAACTGTAAAGATAAATACTACTCATCTGCTGAAAAACTAATTATAATTATTTTAAAAATTTAAGTAGAAAAATAAATAGACCTTACATAAAAATTCATAAAAAAAATTTATACATATATACACAAATCCTTTTAGGAATTGATTCTTGAATGTTTAGGACACATCTTGATGTATTTTGGATGAAGTCGGACCCATGGAGGTGAAGATCTGAAATGAGAAAAAAGGGTAACTTTTTTTTTGGCCAAAAAAATTTGTCCAAATTTCATGAATTTTTTGGGTACCCAAATGAAATAGGAAGCGGCTAATTTTTTTAGGGAATAAACATATGTAATCCTGAAATAGAAATATGTAAAAAAATCTTCATTATTTTGTAAATTACATTTATATCAGGGGCCATATCTAAAGGTCATTTTTTGAGTACTTAGAAATTTCGTAAAAAATGACATGTATTGATTATATAATATGATATATATGCAGGTAAAAATATACCAAAATATCACAAATTCTATAGGGAACAAGAATATATATAGATAGGGCAACCTACGCTTTGGATATGTCCACAAAATGGCCGCCAACCACACTGACTCAGACTCCCTAATCTGTCACCAGAAAGGCATGAAGGGTATGTCAATTTCAAGGTGTTATTTACTAATCTAATTATTCTTGGATATGCATAAAAATTGTATTGTGGATTGCTGGATGATTGTCAATTATTTTACGACTATAAAATTAGAATTCTGACACAAAAAAAATTTTTTGAAGGGAAATAAAATCGAAAAAAAAATGTAAAACAACATAATATTTTAACTAAAAAAATTTGATGATATTCAATCAAAAAAGAAGTAAACAAAATTTTCCGACAAATAAACATCTAAATGAATCATTACTCTGTGATAGTTCCTTAGTACGTAGTAATTTTAAAAGAAATGAGAAAAAACGAAAAAGTGGCAATCGCAGGAAAATCGAACACATACATATATATACGCCATATCTGGCTAAAAATAAAGATAGGCATGGGTAACCAGATCATCTAGAAACACTTTCCAACACTATAAAGATATAAGTTTTGCAACACTACTTGCCAATTCCATATGGTAACATGACTAAGCAAAAAAATGCAAAACAAATAAAAAGGGGCACTCGCGGAAAAATGGCCAACATTCTAATATACGGAATTTCAAAAAACAAAAAATTTCAGCAACGTGCTAGGCAAACAATCAAGGCACATTTTCCGACAAATAAACATCTAAATGAATCATTACTCTGTGATAGTTCCTTAGTACGTAGTAATTTTGAAAGAAATGGGAAAAAACAAAAAAATGGCAATCACAGGAAAATCGAACAAATACCCATATATACGCCATATCTGGCTAAAAAAAAGATAGGCATGGGTAGCCAGATCATCTAGAAACACTTTCCAACACTATAAAAATATAAGTTTTGCGACACTACTTGCCAATTCCTTACGATAACATGACTAAGCAAAAAAATGCAGAACAAATAAAAAGGGCACTCGCGGAAAAATGGCCAACATTCTAATATACGGCATTTCAGAAAAAAAAAATTTCAGCCACGTGCTAGGCAAACCATCAAGGAAAATTTTCCGACAAATAAACATGTAAATTAATCATTACTCTGTGATAGTTCCTTAGTACGTAGTAATTTTGAAAGAAATGGGAAAAAACGAAAAAATGGCAATCACAGGAAAATCGAACACATACCTATATATAAGCCATATCTGGCTAAGAAATAAGGATAGACATGGGTAGCCAGATCATCTAGAAACACTTTCCAACACTAAAAAAATATAAGTTTTGCGACACTACTTGCCAATTCCTTACGGTAACATGACTAAGCAAAAAAATGCAAAACAAATAAAAAGAGGCACTCGCGGAAAAATGCCCAACATTCTAATATACGGCATCTCAGATAAAAAAAAAGACATGCACGTGTTAGCCCAACCATCAAGGCGCACTTTCTAACAAATAAACAAGAAAAAAAATCAATAATATACGGCAATTCCATACTACGTAGTAAATTTTTACAAATATTGAAAAAAACAGAAATTGGCTACCGCAGTTAAATACCCCATATATCAATAACTACGTCGTATCTGACAAAAACAAAGTCACGCATGGGTAGCCAGATCATCTAAACACTTTCCAACACTAAAAAAGCAAAAGTTTTGCGACACTATTTGGCAATATCTTACGGAAAAATGCTTTGGCAAAAAAATGAAAAAAAATGAAAAAGGGGCACTCGCGGTAAAATGGTCCTCGTGGTGATGAACGACATTTTAACTAAAAAAAAATCATGCACATGGTAGCCAAACAATCCACCAAGGCTTTCCACAACTGATAACCTATACAAGTTGCACCATTCTACGACAATTTCATAATACGTAATAACTTTGATAATTATGCAAATTACCTTAGAAGGGTAAACTCGGTCGCGCTCGACCCCGACGCGTCTTAGAAATCGGGGAAGGAGTACAGCTACAGCAAGGCACATCTGGATACTACTAGAGCGTGTAGGCGAGACACCTACTGCAGGTCGATCACCCACAAATTCAGTCACGGGGGTGAGTCACGTGAGAAAAACTTCTTTTTTTTTTTGACGCTCGGGGTCGCGGACGACCCACCGTACCGTTCCAGGGTTAAGCTCGAAATAAGCTTTTAGGCTTGAAATAAGCTTTTAGGCTTTAAATAAGCTTTTGAGCTTGAAATAAGCTTTTATGCTTGAAATAAGCCTTTGAGCTTGAGATAAGCTTTTAGGCTTGAAATGAGCTTTTAGGCTTGAAATATGCTTTTAAGCTTGAAATATGCTTTTAGGCTTGAAATAAGGTTTTAAGTTGGAATTAAGCTTTTGAGCTTGAAATGAGCTTTTAAGTTTGAAATGAGCTATTAAGCTTGAAATGAGCTTTTAAGCTTGAAATGAGCTTTTAGGCATGAAATAAGTTTTTAAGCTTGAAATAAGCTTTCAGGCTTGAAATAAGTTTTTAAGCTTGAAATAATCTTTTAGGCTTGAAATGAGCTTTGAGGCTTGAAATAAGCTTGTGGGCTTGAATTAAGCTTTTAAGCTTTTAAGCTTGAAATGTGCTTTTACGCTTGAAATGATCTTTTAAGCTCTAAATGAGCTTTTAGGCTTGAAATGAACTTTTAGGCCTGAAATGAGGTTTTAAGCTTGAAATGAGGTTTTAAGCTTGAAATAAGTTTTTAGGCTTGAAATGAGCTTTAAGGCTTCATATGAGCTTTTAAGCTTGAAATGAACTTTTAAGCTTGAAATGAGCTTTCCAGCTTGAAATGAGCTTTTAAGCTTGAAATGAGCTTTTAGGGTTGAATTGAACTTATAGGCTTGAAATGAGATTTCATTCTTGAAATAAGCTTTTAGACATGAAATAAGCTTTTGAGCTTGAAATAAGGTTTTAGGCTTGAAATATGCTTTTAGGCTTGAAATGAGCTTTTGTGCTTGAAATGAACTTTAAGCTTTAAATGAGCTTTTAAACTTGAAATGAGCTTTTAAGCTTGAAATGAGCTTTTAAGCTTGAAATGAGCTTTTAGGCTTGAAATGAGCTTTTTGGCTTGAAATTAGCTTTCAGGCTTGAAATGAACTCTTAAAACTTGAAATGAGCTTTTAGGCTTGAAATAAGCTTTTAGGCTTGAAATAAGCTTTCAGGCTTGAAATAAGCTTTTAAGCTTTAAATAAGCTTTTGGGCTTGAAATAAGCTTTTAAGCTTGAAATAACCTTTTAAGCTTGAAATAAGCTTTTGAGCTTGAAATAAGCTTTTAGGCTTGAAATAAGCTTTTAAGCTTGAAATAATCTTTTGAGTTTGAAATGAGCTTTTAAGCTTGAAATGAGCTCTTAAGCTTGAAATGAGCTTTTAGGCTTGAAATGAGCTTTTAAGTTTGAAATGAGCTTTTAGGCTTGAAATGAGGTTTTAGGCTTGAAATAAGCTTTTAGGCTTGAAATTAGCTTTCAAGCTTGAAATGAGCTTTTAAGTTTGAAATGAGCTTTTAGGCTTGAAATGATCTTTTAAGCTTGAAAAGAGCTTTTAGGCTTGAAATGAGGTTTTAAGCTTGAAATAAAGCTTTTAAGCTTGAAATGTGTTTTTAGGCTGGAAATGAACTTTTAGGCTTGAAATGAGCTTTTAAGCTTGAAATGAGCTTTTAGGCTTGAAATGAGCTTTGAAGCTTGAAACGAGCTTTTAGGGTTGAAATAAGCTTTTAGGCTTGAAATAAGCGTTTTGCCTTGAAGTAAGCTTTTAATCATGAAATGAACTTGAAATAAGCTTTTAGGCTTGAAATGAGCTTTTAAGCTTGAAATGAGCTTTTAGACCTGAAATGAGCTTTTAAGCTTGAAATAAGCTTTTAGGCTTGAAATATGCTTTTAGGCTTGAAATGAGCTTTTAGGCTTGAAATGATCTTTAAAGATTGAAATGAGCTTTAAAGCTTGAAATGAACATTTCGGCTTGAAATGAGCTTTCAGATTTGAAATAAACTTTAAAGCTTGAAATAAGCTTTAAGGCTTGAAATAACCTTTTAGGCTTGAAATAAGCTTTCAGGCTTAAAATAAGGTTTTAAGCTTGAAATAAGCTTTTGGGCTTGAAATAAACTTTTAAGCTTGAAAAAAGCTTTTAGGCTTGATATAAGCTTTTGAGCTTGAAATAAGCTTTTAGGCTTGAGAAAAGCTTTTAAGCTCGAAATAAGCTTTTAAGCTTGAAATAAGCTTTGAGCTTTGAAATTAGCTTTTAGGCTTGAAATAAGTTTTGAAGCTTGAAATAAGCTTTTAGGCTTGAAATAAGCTTTTGAGCTCGAAATAAGCTTTTAAGCCTGAAATAAGCTTTTGAGCTTGAAATAAGCTTTTAAGCTTGCAATGAGCTTTTAGGCTTGAAATGAGCATTTAGGCTTGAAATGAGCTGTCAAGCTTAAAATGAGCTTTTACACTTGAAATGAGCTTTTAAGGTTGAAATGAGCTTTTAGGCTTGAAATAAGCTTTTAAGCTTGAAATAAGCTTTTAGACTTGAAATAATATTTTAGGCTTTAAATGAGCTTTTAGGCTTGAAATAAGCTTTCAAGCTTGAAATAAGCTTTGAGGCTTGAAATAAGCTTTTATGGTAGAATTAAGCTTTTAAGCTTGAAATGAGCTTTCAGACTTGAAATAATCTTTTAGGCTTTAAATGAGCTTTTAGGCTTTAAATGAGCTTTTAAGCTTGAAATAAGCTTTTAGGCTTGAAATAAGCTTTTGAGCAAGAAATAAGCTTTTAGGCTTGAAATAAGCTTTTGAGCTTGAAATAATCTTTTAGGCTTGAAATGAGCTTTTTGGCTTGAAATACGCTTTTAGGCTTGAAATGAGCCTTTAGACTTGAAATGAGCTTTTAAGCTTGAAATGAGCTTTAAGGCTTGAAATGAGTTTTAGGCTTGAAATGAGCTTTAAGGCTTGAAATGAGCTTTTATGCTTTAAAAGAGCTTTTAGGCTTGAAAAGAGCTTTCAAGCTTGAAATGAGCTTTTAATCTTGAAATGAGCTTTTAGGGTTGAAATATCCTTTTAGGCTTGAAAATGAGATTTCAAGATTGAAATAAGCTTTTAGGGTTGAAATAAGCTTTTAGGCTTCATATAAGCTTTTAAGCTTGAAATAAGCTTTTAGACTTGAAATAAGCTTTTGAGCTTGAAATAAGCTTTTAGGCTTGAAATGAGCTTTTACTCTTGCAATGAACTTTCAAGCTTGAAATGAGCTTTTACACTTGAATTGAGCTTTTAATCTTGAAATGAGCTTTTAAGCCTGAAATGAGCTTTCGGCTTGAAATGAGCTTTCAGACTTGATATGAACTTTTAAGCTTGAAATGAGCTTTTAGGCTTGAAATGAGCTTTTAGGCTTGAAATAAGCTTTCAGGCTTCAAAAAAGCTTGTAAGCTTGAAATGAGCTTTTGGGCTTGAAATAAGCTTTTAAGCTTGAAATAAGCTTTTAGGCTTGAAATAAGCTTTTAGGCTTGAAATATGCTTTTAATCTTGAAATAATGTTTTGAGCTTGAAATGAGCTTTTAAGTGAGCTTTTAAGCTTGAAATGAGCTTTTAGGCTTGAAATGAGCTTTAAAGCTTGAAATAAGCTTTTACGCTTGAAATGAGCTTTTAGGCTTGAAATGAGGTTTTCAGCTTGAAATGAGCATTTAAGCTTGTAATGAGTTTTTAGGCTTGAAATGAGCTTTTAAGCTTGAAATGAGCTTTTAAGCTTGAAATGAGTTTTAAGCTGTAAATGAGCTTTTAGGCTTGAAATGAGCTTTTCAGCTTGAAATAAGCTTTTAGACTTGAAATAAGCTTTTAGGCTTGAAATAAGCTTTTGAGCTTGAAATAAGCTTTTAGACGTGAAATAATCTTTTAGGCTTGAAATGAGCTTTTAGGCTTGAAATATGCTTTTAAGCTTGAAATAAGCTTTTCGGCTTGAAATAAGCTTTCAAGTTGGAATTAAGCTTTTGAGCTTTAAATGAGCTTTTAAGCTTGAAATGAGCTTTTAAGCTTGAAATGAGCTATTGGAAAGCTTGAAATGAGCTTTTAAGCTTGAAATGAGCTTTAGGCTTGAAATATGTTTTAAGCTTGAAATAAGCTTTTAGGCTTGAAATAAGTTTTTGAAGCTTGAAATAAGCTTTTAGGCTTGAAATAAGAGCTTTAAGCTTGAAATAAGCTTTTAGGCTTGAAATGAGCTTAAGCTTAAGCTTTTAGGCTTGAAATGCTTTTAGGCTTGAAATGAGCTTTAAGCTTGAAATGAGCTTTTAGCTTGAAATGAGCTTTCAGGCTTGAAATGAACTTTCAAGGCTTGAAATGAGCATTTCAAGCTTGAAATGAGCTTTAGGGTTGAAATGAAGCTTTTAGGCTTGAAATGAGCTTTTCAAGCTTGAAATAAGCTTTTAGGGTTGAAATAAGCTTTTAGGCTTGAAATAAGCTTTTAAGCTTGAAATAAGCTTTTAGACTTGAAATAAGCTTTTGAGCTTGAAATAAGCTTTTAGGCTTGAAATATGCTTTTAGGCTTGAAATGAGCTTTTGGGCTTGAAATTAACTTTTAAGCTTTAAATGAGCTTTTCACACCTGAAATGAGCTTTTAAGCTTGAAATGAGTTTTTAAGCTTGAAATGAGCTTTTTGGCTTGAAATTAGCTTTCAGGCTTGAAATGAACTCATAAGCTTGAAATGAGCTTTTACGCTTGAAATAAGCTTTTAGGCTCGAAATAAGCTTTCAAGTTGGAATTAAGCTTTTGAGCTTGAAATGAGCTTTTAAGCTTGAAATGAGCTTTTAAGCTTGAAATTAGCTTTTAGGCATGAAATAAGTTTTGAAGCTTGAAATAAGCTTTTAGGCTTGAAATAAGTTTTTAAGCTTGAAATAATCTTTTAGGCTTGAAATGAGCTTTGAGGCTTGAAATAAGCTTGTAGGCTTGAAATAAGCTTTTAGGCTTGAAATAAGCTTTTAAGCTTGAAATAATCTTTTGAGTTTGAAATGAGCTTTTAAGCTTGAAATGAGCTCTTAAGCTTGAAATGAGCTTTTAGGCTTGAAATGAGCTTTTAAGTTTGAAATGAGCTTTTAGGCTTGAAATGAGGTTTTAGGCTTGAAATAAGCTTTTAGGCTTGAAATTAGCTTTCAAGCTTGAAATGAGCTTTTAAGTTTGAAATGAGCTTTTAGGCTTGAAATGATCTTTTAAGCTTGAAAAGAGCTTTTAGGCTTGAAATGAGGTTTTAAGCTTGAAATAAAGCTTTTAAGCTTGAAATGTGTTTTTAGGCTGGAAATGAACTTTTAGGCTTGAAATGAGCTTTTAAGCTTGAAATGAGCTTTTAGGCTTGAAATGAGCTTTGAAGCTTGAAACGAGCTTTTAGGGTTGAAATAAGCTTTTAGGCTTGAAATAAGCGTTTTGCCTTGAAGTAAGCTTTTAATCATGAAATGAACTTGAAATAAGCTTTTAGGCTTGAAATGAGCTTTTAAGCTTGAAATGAGCTTTTAGACCTGAAATGAGCTTTTAAGCTTGAAATAAGCTTTTAGGCTTGAAATATGCTTTTAGGCTTGAAATGAGCTTTTAGGCTTGAAATGATCTTTAAAGATTGAAATGAGCTTTAAAGCTTGAAATGAACATTTCGGCTTGAAATGAGCTTTCAGATTTGAAATAAACTTTAAAGCTTGAAATAAGCTTTAAGGCTTGAAATAACCTTTTAGGCTTGAAATAAGCTTTCAGGCTTAAAATAAGGTTTTAAGCTTGAAATAAGCTTTTGGGCTTGAAATAAACTTTTAAGCTTGAAAAAAGCTTTTAGGCTTGATATAAGCTTTTGAGCTTGAAATAAGCTTTTAGGCTTGAGAAAAGCTTTTAAGCTCGAAATAAGCTTTTAAGCTTGAAATAAGCTTTGAGCTTTGAAATTAGCTTTTAGGCTTGAAATAAGTTTTGAAGCTTGAAATAAGCTTTTAGGCTTGAAATAAGCTTTTGAGCTCGAAATAAGCTTTTAAGCCTGAAATAAGCTTTTGAGCTTGAAATAAGCTTTTAAGCTTGCAATGAGCTTTTAGGCTTGAAATGAGCATTTAGGCTTGAAATGAGCTGTCAAGCTTAAAATGAGCTTTTACACTTGAAATGAGCTTTTAAGGTTGAAATGAGCTTTTAGGCTTGAAATAAGCTTTTAAGCTTGAAATAAGCTTTTAGACTTGAAATAATATTTTAGGCTTTAAATGAGCTTTTAGGCTTGAAATAAGCTTTCAAGCTTGAAATAAGCTTTGAGGCTTGAAATAAGCTTTTATGGTAGAATTAAGCTTTTAAGCTTGAAATGAGCTTTCAGACTTGAAATAATCTTTTAGGCTTTAAATGAGCTTTTAGGCTTTAAATGAGCTTTTAAGCTTGAAATAAGCTTTTAGGCTTGAAATAAGCTTTTGAGCAAGAAATAAGCTTTTAGGCTTGAAATAAGCTTTTGAGCTTGAAATAATCTTTTAGGCTTGAAATGAGCTTTTTGGCTTGAAATACGCTTTTAGGCTTGAAATGAGCCTTTAGACTTGAAATGAGCTTTTAAGCTTGAAATGAGCTTTAAGGCTTGAAATGAGTTTTAGGCTTGAAATGAGCTTTAAGGCTTGAAATGAGCTTTTATGCTTTAAAAGAGCTTTTAGGCTTGAAAAGAGCTTTCAAGCTTGAAATGAGCTTTTAATCTTGAAATGAGCTTTTAGGGTTGAAATATCCTTTTAGGCTTGAAAATGAGATTTCAAGATTGAAATAAGCTTTTAGGGTTGAAATAAGCTTTTAGGCTTCATATAAGCTTTTAAGCTTGAAATAAGCTTTTAGACTTGAAATAAGCTTTTGAGCTTGAAATAAGCTTTTAGGCTTGAAATGAGCTTTTACTCTTGCAATGAACTTTCAAGCTTGAAATGAGCTTTTACACTTGAATTGAGCTTTTAATCTTGAAATGAGCTTTTAAGCCTGAAATGAGCTTTCGGCTTGAAATGAGCTTTCAGACTTGATATGAACTTTTAAGCTTGAAATGAGCTTTTAGGCTTGAAATGAGCTTTTAGGCTTGAAATAAGCTTTCAGGCTTCAAAAAAGCTTGTAAGCTTGAAATGAGCTTTTGGGCTTGAAATAAGCTTTTAAGCTTGAAATAAGCTTTTAGGCTTGAAATAAGCTTTTAGGCTTGAAATATGCTTTTAATCTTGAAATAATGTTTTGAGCTTGAAATGAGCTTTTAAGTGAGCTTTTAAGCTTGAAATGAGCTTTTAGGCTTGAAATGAGCTTTAAAGCTTGAAATAAGCTTTTACGCTTGAAATGAGCTTTTAGGCTTGAAATGAGGTTTTCAGCTTGAAATGAGCATTTAAGCTTGTAATGAGTTTTTAGGCTTGAAATGAGCTTTTAAGCTTGAAATGAGCTTTTAAGCTTGAAATGAGTTTTAAGCTGTAAATGAGCTTTTAGGCTTGAAATGAGCTTTTCAGCTTGAAATAAGCTTTTAGACTTGAAATAAGCTTTTAGGCTTGAAATAAGCTTTTGAGCTTGAAATAAGCTTTTAGACGTGAAATAATCTTTTAGGCTTGAAATGAGCTTTTAGGCTTGAAATATGCTTTTAAGCTTGAAATAAGCTTTTCGGCTTGAAATAAGCTTTCAAGTTGGAATTAAGCTTTTGAGCTTTAAATGAGCTTTTAAGCTTGAAATGAGCTATTAAGCTTGAAATGAGCTTTTAAGCTTGGAATGAGCCTTTAGGTATGAAATATGTTTTGAAGCTTGAAATAAGCTTTTAGGCTTGAAATAAGTTTTTAAGCTTGAAATAATCTTTTAGGCTTGAAATGAGCTTTGAAGCTTGAAATAAGCTTGTAGGCTTGAAATAAGCTTTTAAGCTTTTAAGCTTGAAATATGCTTTTAGGCTTGAAATGAGCTTTTAAGCTCTACATGAGCTTTTAGGCTTGAAATGAACTTTCAGGCTTGAAATGAGCTTTCAAGCTTGAAATGAGCATTTAAGCTTGAAATGAGCTTCTAGGGTTGAAATGAACTTTTAGGCTTGAAATGAGATTTCAAGCTTGAAATAAGCTTTTAGGGTTGAAATAAGCTTTTAGGCTTGAAATAAGCTTTTAAGCTTGAAATAAGCTTTTAGACTTGAAATAAGCTTTTGAGCTTGAAATAAGCTTTTAGGCTTGAAATATGCTTTTAGGCTTGAAATGAGCTTTTGGGCTTGAAATTAACTTTTAAGCTTTAAATGAGCTTTTCACACCTGAAATGAGCTTTTAAGCTTGAAATGAGTTTTTAAGCTTGAAATGAGCTTTTTGGCTTGAAATTAGCTTTCAGGCTTGAAATGAACTCATAAGCTTGAAATGAGCTTTTACGCTTGAAATAAGCTTTTAGGCTCGAAATAAGCTTTCAAGTTGGAATTAAGCTTTTGAGCTTGAAATGAGCTTTTAAGCTTGAAATGAGCTTTTAAGCTTGAAATTAGCTTTTAGGCATGAAATAAGTTTTGAAGCTTGAAATAAGCTTTTAGGCTTGAAATAAGTTTTTAAGCTTGAAATAATCTTTTAGGCTTGAAATGAGCTTTGAGGCTTGAAATAAGCTTGTAGGCTTGAAATAAGCTTTTAAGCTTTCAAGCTTGAAATGTGCTTTTAGGCTTAAAATGAGCTTTTAAGCTCTGAATGAGCTTTTAGGCTTAAAATGAACTTTAAGGCTTGAAATGAGCTTTCAAGCTTGAAATGAGCTTTTAAGCTTGAAATGAGCTTCTAGGGTTGAAATGAACTCTTAGGCTTGAAATGAGATTTCAAGCGTGAAATAAGCTTTTAGGGTTGAAATAAGCTTTTAAGCTTGAAATAACTTTTTAAGCTTGAAATAAGCTTTTAGACTTGAAATAAGCTTTTGAGCTCAAAATAAGCTTTTAGGCTTGAAATATGCTTTTAGGCTTGAAATGAGCTTTTGGGCTTGAAATGAACTTTTAAGCTTTAAATGAGCTTTTACACTTGAAATGAGCTTTCAAGCTTGAAATGAGCTTTTAAGCTTGAAATGAGCTTTTTGGCTTGAAATTAGCTTTCAGGCTTGAAATGAACTCATAAGCTTGAAATGAGCTTTTAGGCTTGAAATAAGCTTTTAGGTTTGAAATAAGCTTTCAGGCTTGAAATAAGCTTTTAAGCTTTAAATAAGCTTTTGGGCTTGAAATAAGCTTTTAAGCTTGAAATAACCTTATAACCCTGGATAGGTACGATGGGTCGTTCGCGACCCCGAGCGTCAAAAAAAAACAGGTTTTTCTCACGTGACTCACC
This sequence comes from Palaemon carinicauda, assembly GCF_036898095.1. Lineage (NCBI taxonomy): Eukaryota > Metazoa > Arthropoda > Malacostraca > Decapoda > Palaemonidae > Palaemon > Palaemon carinicauda. The sequence continues at coordinate 38,504,926 of NC_090767.1, forward strand.
CCCGTGACTGAATTTGTGGGTGATCGACCTGCAGGAATTGTCTCCCCTACACGCTCTAGTAGTGTCCAGATGTGCATTGCTGTAGCTGTACTCCTTCCCCGATTTCTGAGACGCGTCGGGGTCGAGCGCGACCGAGTTTACCCTTCTAAGGTAGTTTGCATAATTATCAAAGTTATTACGTATTATGAAATTGTCGTAGAATGGTGCAAACTTGTATAGGTTATCAGTTGTGGAAAGTCTTGGTGGATTTTTTGGCTACCATGTGCATGATTTTTTTTTTAGTTAAAATGTCGTTCATTACCACGAGGACCATTTTACCGCGAGTGCCCCTTTTTCATTTTTTTTCATTTTTTTGCCAACTCATTTTTCCGTAAGATATTGCCAAATAGTGTCGTAAAACTTTTGCTTGTTTAGTGTTGGAAAGTGTGTCTAGATGATCTGGCTACCCATGCATGACTTTGTTTTTGTCAGATACGACGTAGTTATTGGTATATTGGGTATTTAACTGCGGTTACCAATTTCTGTTTTTTTTCAATATTTGTAAAAATTACTACGTAGTAAGGAATTGCCGTATATTATTCATTTTTTTTTCATGTTTATGTGTTAGAAAGTGTGCCTTGATGGTTGGGCTAACACGTGCATGTCTTTTTTTTTATCTGAGATGCCGTATATTAGAATGTCGGGCATTTTACCGCGAGTACCCCTTTTTCATTTTTTTAAATTTTTTTGCCAAGTCATTTTTCCGTAAGATATTGCGAAATAGTGTCGTAAAACTTTTGCTTTTTTAGTGTTGGAAAGTGTGTCTAGATGATCTGGCTACCCATGCGTGATTTTGTTTTTGGCAGATACGACGTAGTTATTGGTATATTGGGTATTTAACTGCGGTTGCCAATTTCTGTTTTTTTTCAATATTTGTAAAAATTTACTACGTAGTAAGGAATTGCCGTATATTATTGATTTTTTTTTCATGTTTATGTGTTAGAAAGTGTGCCTTGATGGTTGGGCTAACACGTGCATGTCTTTTTTTTTTATCTGAGATGCCGTATATTAGAATGTTGGGCGTTTTTCCGCGAGTGGCCCTTTTTATTTGTTTTGCATTTTTTTGCTTAGTCATGTTACCGTAAGGAATTGGCAAGTAGTGTCGCAAAACTTATATTTTTATAGTGTTGGAAAGTGTTTCTAGATGATCTGGCTACCCATGCCTATTTTTTTTTAGCCAGATATGGCGTATATATAAGTATGTGTTCGATTTTCCTGTGATTGCCATTTTTTCGTTTTTTCCCATTTCTTTCAAAATTACTACGTACTAAGAAACTATCATAGAGTAATGGTTCATTTATATGTTTATTTGTCGGAAAATGTGCCTTGATGGTTTGCCTAGCACGTGGCTGAAATTTTTTTTTTTCTGAAATGCCGTATATTAGAATGGCCATTTTTCCACGAGTGCCCCTTTTTATTTGTTTTGCATTTTTTTGCTTAGTCATGTTACCGTAAGGAATTGGCAAGTAGTGTCGCAAAACTTATAATTTTATAGTGTTGGAAAGTGTTTCTAGATGATCTGGCTACCCATGCCTATCTTTTTTTTTTAGCCAGATATGGCGTATATATAGGTTTGTGTTCGATTTTCCTGTGATTGCCATTTTTTCGTTTTTTCCCATTACTTTCAAAATTACTACGTACTAAGGAACTATCACAGAGTAATGATTCATTTAGATGTTTATTTGTCGGAAAATGTGCCTTGATGGTTTGCCTAGCACGTGGCTGAATTTTCTTTTTCTGAAATGCCGTATATTAGAATGTTAGCCATTTTTCCGCGAGTGCCCCTTTTTATTTGTTTTGCATTTTTTCGCTTAGTCATGTTACCGTAAGGAATTGGCAAGTAGTGTCGCAAAACTTATATTTTTATAGTGTTGGAAAGTGTTTCTAGATGATCTGGCTACCCATGCCTATCTTTTTTTTTAGCCAGATATGGCGTATATATAGGTATGTGTTCGATTTTCCGGTGATTGCCATTTTTTCGTTTTTTCCCAATTCTTTCAAAATTACTACGTACTAAGGAACTATCACAGAGTAATGATTCCTCTAGATGTTTATTTGTCGGAAAATTTTGTTTACTTTTTTTTGATTGAATATCATCAAATTTTTTTTAGCTAAAATATTATATTGTTTTACATTTTTTTTCGAATTTATTTCCCTTCAAAAAATTTTTTTTGGGTCAGAATTTCAATTTTATAGTCGTAAAATAATCGACAATTATCCAGCAACCCACCATACAATTTTAATGCATATCCAATAATAATTAGATTAGTAAATAACACCTTGAAATTGACATACCCTTCCTACATTTCAAGTGGCAGATTAGGGAGTCTGAGTCAGTGTGGTTGGCGGCCATTTTGTGGACATATCCGAAGCGTAAGCTGCCCTATCTATATATATTCTTGTTCCCTATAGAATTTGTGATAATTTGGTATATTTTTACCTGCATAAATATCATATTATATATTAAATATATGTATTTTTTTACGAAATTTCTAAGTACTCAAAAAATTACCTTTAGATATGGCCCCTGATATAAATGTAATTTACAAAATAATGAAGATTTTTTTACATATTTCTATTTTAGGATAACATATGTTTATTCCCTAAAAAAATTAGCAACTTCCTATTTCATTTGGGTACCCAAAAAAATTCATGAAATTTGGACAAATTTTTTTGGCCAAAAAAAGTTACTCTTTTTTTCTCATTTCAGATCTTCACCTCCATGGGTCTGACTTCATCCAAAATACATCAAGATGTGTCCTAAACATTCAAGAATCGATTCCTAAAAGGATTTGTGTATATATGTATAAACTTTTTTTTATGAATTTTTATGTCAGGTCTTTTTTTTCTACTTAATTTTTTAAAATATTTATAATAAATAGTTTTTCTGCAGATGAGTAGTATTTATCTTTACAGTTGTTTTAAGCATTCATTGAAGTTTTTTTGGCAAAAGAAATAAGGAGGTTACTGCAAAAACTGATTTTTCAAGAATTTTTTTTGGCGTCGGGGTTTTTCGCGTCCGAGTATACCCTTAAAGGGGTGTCCGAGGAGCGTACCTATCCAGGGTTAAGCTTGAAATAAGCTTTTGTGCTTGAAATAAGCTTTTAGGCTTGAAATAAGCTTTTAATCTTGAAATAATCTTTTGAGCTTGAAATGAGCTTTTAAGCTTGAAATTTGCTCTTAAGCTTGAAATGAGCTTTTAAGTTTGAAATGAGCTTTTAGGCTTGATATGAGGTTTTAAGCTTGAAATAAGCTCTTAAGCTTGAAATGAGCTCTTAAGCTTGAAATTAGTTTTCAGGCTTGAAAAGAGCTTTTAGGCTTGAAATGAGCTTTTAAGCTTGAAACGAGCTTTTAGGGTTGAAATAAGTTTTTAGGCTTGAAATAAGCTTTTAGGCTTGAAATAAGCTTTTAAGCTTGAAATAAGCTTTTAAGTTTGAAATGAGCTTCTAGGCTTGAAATGAGCTTTTAGGCTTGAAATGAGGTTTTAAGCTTGAAATAAAGCTTTTAAGCATGAAATGTGTTTTTAGGCTGGAAAGGAGCTTTTAGGCTTGAAATGAGCTTTTAAGCTTGAAATTAGCTTTTAGGCTTGAAATGAGCTTTTAAGCTTGAATCGAGCTTTTAGGGTTGAAATAAGCTTTTAGGCTTGAAATAAGCTTTTAGGCTTGGAATAAGCTTTTAATCATGAAATGAGCTTTTAAGCTTGAAATAAGCTTTTAGGCTTGAAATATGCTTTTAGGCTTGAAATGAGCTTTTAGGCTTGAAATGATCTTTAAAGATTGAAATGAGCTTTTAAGCTTGAAATAAACATTTCGGCTTGAAATGAGCTTTCAGGCTTAAAATAAGCTTTTAAGCTTGAAATAAGCTTTTGGGCTCGAAATAAACTTTTAAGCTTGAAAAAAGCTTTTAGGCTTGATATAAGCTTTTGAGCTTGAAATAAGCTTTTAGGCTTGAAAAAAGCTTTTAAGCTCGAAATACGCTTTTAAGCTTGAAATAAGCTTTGAGCTTTGAAATTAGCTTTTAGGCTTGAAATAAGTTTTGAAGCTTGAAATAAGCTTTTAGGCTTGAAATAAGCTTTTGAGCTCGAAATAAGCTTTTAGGCCTGAAATAAGCTTTTGAGCTTGAAATAAGCTTTTAAGCTTGAAATGAGCTTTTAGGCTTGAAATGAGCATTTAGGCTTGAAATGAGCTGTCAAGCTTAAAATGAGCTTTTACACTTGAAATGAGCTTTTAAGGTTGAAATGAGCTTTTAGGCTTAAAATAAGCTTTTAAGCTTGAAATAAGCTTTTAGACTTGAAATAATCTTTTAGGCTTGAAATGAGCTTTTAGGCTTGAAATAAGCTTTTAAGCTTGAAATGAGCTTTGAGGCTTGAAATAAGCTTTTATGGTAGAATTAAGCTTTTGAGCTTGAAATGAGCTTTTAAGCTTGAAATGAGCTTTTAAGCTTGAAATGAGCTTTTAGGCATGAAATAAATTTTTGAGCTTGAAATAAGCTTTCAGGCTTGAAATAAGTTTTTAAGCTTGAAATAAACTTTTAGGCTTGAAATAAGCTTTTGAGCTTGAAATAAGCTTTTAAGCTCGAAATGAGCTTTTAGGCTTGAAATGAGCTTTTAGGCTTGAAATGAGCTTTTAGGCTTGAAATGAACTTTCAAGCTTGAAATAAGCTTTTAGGCTTGAAATATGCTTTTAAGCTTGAAATAAGCTCTTAGACTTGAAATAATCTTTTAGGCTTGAAATGAGCTTTTAGGCTTGAAATACGCTTTTAGGCTTGAAATGAGCTTCTAGGCTTGAAATGAGTTTTTAAGCTTGAAATGAGTTTTAAGGCTTGAAATGAGTTTTAGGCTTGAAATGAGCTTTAAGGCTTCAAATGAGCTTTTATGCTTTGAATGAGCTTTTAGGCTTGAAAAGAGCCTTCAAGCTTGAAATGAGCTATTAAGCTTGAAATGAGCTTTTAGGGTTGAATTTTGCTTTTAGGCTTGAAAATGAGATTTCAAGCTGGGAATAAGCTTCCAGGGTTGAAATAAGCTTTTAAGCTTGATATAAGCTTTTAAGCTTGAAATAAGCTTTTAGACTTGAAATAAGCTTTTGAGCTCGAAATAAGCTTTTAGGCCTGAAATGAGCTTTTAAGCTTGAAATAAGCTTTTACGCTTGGAATGAGCTTTTGAGTTTGAAATAAGCTTTTAGGCTTGAAATGAGCTTTTACTTTTGCAATGAACTTTCAAGCTTGAAATGAGCTTTTACACTTGAAATGAGCTTTTAAGCTTGAAATGAGCTTTTGAGCTTGAAATGAGCTTTTAGGCTTGAAATAAGCTTTCAGGCTTCAAAAAAGCTTGTAAGCTTGAAATAAGCTTTTGGGCTTGAAATAAGCTTTTAAGCTTGAAATAAACTTTTACGCTTGAAATAAGCTTTTAGGCTTGAAATATGCTTTTAAGCTTGAAATAATGTTTTGAGCTTGAAATGAGCTTATAAGTGAGCTTTTAAGCTTGAAATGAGCTTTTAGGCTTGAAATGAGCTTTTAAGCTTGAAATAAGCTTTTAGGCTTGAAATGAGCTTTTTGGCTTGAAATGAGATTTTCAGCTTGAAATGAGCTTTTAAGCTTGTAATGAGTTTTTAGGCTTGAAATGAGCTTTTAAGTTTGAAATGAGGTTTTAAGCTTGAAATGAGTTTTAAGCTGTAAATGAGCTTTTAGGCTTGAAATGAGCTTTTAAGCTTGAAATAAGCTTTTAGGCTTGAAATGAGCTTTCAGGCTTGAAATGAGGTTTTAAGTTTGAAATGAGCTTTTAGGCTCAAAATGAGCTTTAAATAAGCCACTAGGCTTGAAATGACCTTTTAAGCTTGAAATGAGCTTTTAGTCCTGAAATGAGCTTTTAGGCTTGAAAAAAGCTTTTGACCTTGAAATAAGCTTTTGAACTTGAAATGAGCTTTTAGGCTTGAAATGAGCATTTAGGCTTGAAATGAGCTTTCAAGCTTGAAATGAGCTTTTAAGCTTTAAATGAGCTTGTAGGGTTGAAAAGAGCTTTTAGGCTTGAAATTAACTTTCAATCTTGAAATAAGCTTCTAGGCTTGAAATAAACTTTTAGGCTTGAAATAAGCTTTTAAGCTTGAAATAAGCTTTTTAGCTTGAAACAAGTTTTTAGGTTTGAAATAAGCTTCTAAGCTGGAATTAAGCTTTTAGGCTTGAAATAAGCTTTCAAGCTAGAATTAGGCTTTTGAACTTGAAATTATTTTTTAAGCTCGAAATGAGCTTTTAAGCTTGAAATGAGCTTTTAAGCTTGAAATGAGCTTTTAGGCTTTAAATAAGTTTTTAAGCTGTAAATAAACTTTTAAGCTTGAAATAAGTTTTTCAGGTTGAAATAAGCTTTTAGGCTTGAAATAAGCTTTTAGGCTTGAAATAATCTTTTAGGCTTGAAATAAGCTTTTGAGCTTGAAATAAGCTTTTAAGCTTGAGATGAGCTTTTGGGATTGAGATAAGCTTTTAAGCTTGAAATATAATTTTGGGCTTGGAATAAGCTTTTAAGCTTGAAATAAGCTTTTAGGCTTGAAATAAGCTTTTGAACTTGAAATAAGCGTTTAGGCTTGAAATAAGCTTTTGAGCTTGAAATAATCTTTTACGCTTGAAATAAGCTTTTAAGCTTGAAATGAGCTTTAAGTTTGAAATGAGCTTTTAGGCTTGAAATGAGCTTTTAAGCTTTAAATGAGCTTTTAGGCTTGAAATGAGGTTTTTGGCTTGAAATAAAGCTTTTAAGCTTGAAATGTGTTTTTAGGCTGGAAATGAGCTTTTAGGCTTGAAATGAGCTTTTAAGCTTGAAATGAGCTTTTAAGCTTGAAATGAGCTTTTAGTCTTGGAATGACCTTTTAAGCTTGAACAAGCTTTTAGGTTTGAAATAAGCTTTTAGGCTTGAAATAAGCTTCTAGGCGTGAAATAAGCTTTTAATCTTGAAATGAGCTTTTTAGCTTGAAATAGGCTTTTAGGCTTGAAATAGCTTCTAAGCTTGAAATGAGCTTTTAGGCCTGAAATGAGCTTTTAAGCTTGAAATAAGCTTTTAGTCTTGAAATATGCTTTTAGGCCTTGAAATGAGCTTTTAGGCTTGAAATGATCTTTGAAGCTTGAAATGAGCTTTTAAGCTTGAAATAAACATTTCAGCTTGAAATGAGCTTTCAGATTTGAAATAAACTTTAAAGCTTGAAATAAGCTTTAAGGCTTGAAATAACCTTTTAAGCTTGACATAAGCTTTCAGGCTTAAAATAAGCTTTTAAGCTTAAAATAAGCTTTTGGGCTTGAAATAAGCTTTTAAGCTTGAAATAAGCTTTTAGGCTTGAAAAAAGCTTTTAAGCTTGAAATAAGCTTTTAGGCTTGAAATAAGCTTTTGAGCTTGAAATGGGGCTTTTAGGCTTGAAATAAGATTTTAAGCTTGAAAAAAGCTTTTAGGCTCAATATAAGCTTTTAAGCTTGAAATAAGCTTTTAGGCTTGAAAAAAGCTATTAAGCTCGAAATAAAATTGTAAGCCTGAAATAAGCTTTGAGCTTTGAAATTAGCTTTTAGGCTTGAAATAAGTTTTTAAGCTTGAAATAAGCTTTTAGGCTTGAAATAAGCTTCTTGAGCTTGAAATAAGCTTTTAGGCCTGAAATATGCTTTTCAGGTTGAAATAAGCTTTTAAGCTTGAAATGAGCTTTTAGGCTTAAAATGAGCATTTAGGCTTGAAATGAGCTGTCAAGCTTAAAATGAGCTTTTACGCTTGAAATGAGCTTTTAAGGTTTATGGTTGAAATGAGCTTTTAGGCTTGAAATGAACTTTCAAGCTAGAAATAAGCTTTTAGGCTTGAAATAAGCTTTTAAGCTTGAAATAAGCTTTTAGACTTGAATGAGCTTTTAGGCTTGAAAAGAGCTTTCAAGCTTGAAATGAGCTTTTAAGCTTGAAATGAGCTTATAGGGTTGAAATGAGCTTTTAGGCTTGAAATGAGATTTCAATCTTGAAATAAGCTTTTAGGGTTGAAATAAGCTCTTAGGCTTGAAATAAGCTTTTAAGCTTGAAATAAGCTTTTAGACTTGAAATAAGCTTTTGAGCTTGAAATAAGCTTTTAGGCCTGAAATGAGCTTTTAAGCTTGAAATAAGCTTTTAGGCTTGAAATGAGCTTTTAAGCTTGAAATAAGCTTTTAGGCATGAAATATGCTTTTCGGCTTGAAATGAGCTTTCCTCTTGCAATGAACTTTCAAGCTTGAAATGAGCTTTTACACTTGAAATGAGCTTATAAGCTTGAAATGAACTTTTAAGCTTGAAATAAGCTTTCAGCTTGAAATGAGCTTTTAGGCTTGAAATGAGCTTTTAATCTTGAAATGAGCTTTTAGGCTTGAAATGAGCTTTCAGGCTTGAAATAAGCTTTCAGGCTTCAAATAAGCTTGTAAGCTTGAAACAAGCTTTTGGGCTTGAAATAAGCTTTTAAGCTTGAAATAAGCTTTTATGCTTGAAATAAGCTTTTAGGCTTGAAATATTCTTTTAAACTTGAAATAAGGTTTTGAGCCCGAAATGAGCTTTTAAGTGAGCTTTTAAGCTTGAAATGAGCTTTTAGGCTTGAAATGATGTTTTCAGATTGAAATGAGCTTTTAAGCTTGTAATGAGTTTTTAGGCTTGAAATGAGCTTTTAAGCTGTAAATGAGCTTTTAGGCTTGAAATGAGCTTTCAAGCTTGAGATAAGCTTTCAGGCTTGAAATGAGCTTTTAGGCTTGAAATGAGGTTTAAAGTTTGAAATGAGCTTTTAAGCTCACAAATGAGTTTTAAGCTTGAAATGAGCTTTTAGGCTTGAAATGACCTTACTAAGTTTGAAATGAGCTTTTAGTCCTGAAATGAGCTTTTAGGCTTGAAAAAAAGATTTTGACCTTAAAATAAGCTTTTAAACTTGAAATGAGCTTTTGGGCTTGAAATGAGCAATTTAGGCTTGGAATGAGCTTTCCAAGCTTGAAATGAGCTTTTAGGGTTGAAATGAGCTTTTAGGCTTGAAATGAACTTTCGAATCATGAAATAAGCTTCTAGGCTTGAAATAAACTTTTAGGCTTGAAATACGCTTTCAAGCTTGAAATACGCTTTTTAACTTGAAATAAGCTTTTAGGTTTGAAATAAGCTTTTAAGCTGGAATTAAGCTTTTAGGCTTGAAATAAGCCTTTTAAGCTGGAAGTAAGCTTTTGAACTTGAAATGATTTTTTAAGCTTGAAATGAGGTTTTAAGCTTGTAATGAACTTTTAGGCTTGATATAAGTTTTTTAAGCTTGAAATAAACTTTTAGGCTTGAAATAAGTTTCAAAGGTTGCAAATAAGCTTTTAGGCTCGAAATAAGCTTTTCAGCTTGAAATAATCTTTTAGGCTTGAAATAAGCTTTTGAGCTTGAAATAAGCTTTTAAGCATGAAATGAGCTTTTAGAATTGAAATGAGCTTTTAGGCTCTAATGGAGCTTTCAAGCTTGAAATGAGCTTTTAAGCTTGGAAATGAGGTTTTAGGGTTTAAATGAGCTTTTAGTCTTGAAATGAACTTCCAAGCTTGAAATGAGCTTTTAGGCTTGGGAATAAGCTTTTAGGCTTGAAATAAGCTTTTAGGCTTGAAATAAGCTTTTAAGCTTGAAATAAGCTTTTAGGCTTAAAATAAACTTTTAAGCTTGAGATAAGCTTTTAGGCTTGAAATAAGCTTTTAAGCTTGAAATAAGCTTTTAGGCTTAAAATAAACTTTTAAGCTTGAGATAAGCTTTTAGGCTTGAAATAAGCTTTTAAGCTTGAAATAAGCTTTTAGGCTTGAAATAAGCTTTTAAGCTTGAAATAAGTTTTTAAGCTTGAAAAAAGCTTCTTAGGCTTGAAATAAGCTTTTAGGCTTAAAATAAACTTTTAAGCATGCGATAAGCTTTTAGGGCTTGAAATAAGCTTTTGAGCTTGAAAATAAGCTTTTAGGCTTGAAATAAGCTTTTAAGCTTGAAAAAGCTTTGAGGCTTGAAATAAGCTTTTAAGCTTGAAATAGGGCTTTTAGGGCTTGAAATAAGATTTTATGCTTGAAATAAGCTTTTAGGCTTGAAATTATCTTTTAGGCTTGAAATAAGCTTTTTGGCTTGAAATAAGCTTTCAAGCATGAAATAAGCTTTTAGGCTTGAAATAAGCTTGTTAAGCTTGAAATAAGCTTTTAGGCTTGAAATAAGCTTTTGAGCTTGAAATAAGCTTTTAAGCTTGAAATAAGATTTAAGCTTGAAATATGCTTTGAGGCTTGAATTAAGCTTTTAAGCTTGAAATAAGTTTTTTAAGCTTGAAAAAAAGCTTTTAGGCTTGAAATAAGCTTTTGAGCTTGAAAAAAGCTTTTAGGCTTGAAATAAGCTTTTGAGCTTGAAATAAGCTTTTAGGCTTGAAATAAGCTTTTGAGCTTGAAATGAGCATTTAGGCTTGAAATGAGCTTTCAAGCTTGAAATGAGCTTTTAAGCTTGAAATGAGCTTTCAAGCTTGAAATAATCTTTTATGCTTGAAATAAGCTTTTAGGCTTGAAATAAGCTTTTAAGCTTGAAATAAGCTTTTAGGCTTGAAATATGCTTTTAAGTTGGAATTAAGCATTTGAGCTTGAAATGAGCTTTTAAGCTTGAAATGAGCTTTTATGCTTGAAATGAGCTTTTAGGCAAGAAATAAGTTTTTAAGCTTGAAATAAGCTTTTAGGCTTGAAATAAGCTTTTAAGCTTAAAATGTGATTTTAGGCTTGAAATGAGCTTTTGAGCTCTAAATGAGCTTTTAGGCTTGAAATGAGCTTTAAGGCTTGAAATGAAGTTTTAAGCTTGAAATGAGCTTTTAACCCTGGATAGGTACGGTCCTCGGACACCCCTTTAAGGGTATACTCGGACGCGAACGACCCCGACGCCAAAAAAAATTCATGAAAAATCAGTTTTTGCAGTAACCTCCTTTTTTCTTTTGCCAAAAAAAACTTCAATGAATGCTTAAAACAACTGTAAAGATAAATACTACTCATCTGCAGAAAAACTATTTATTATAAATATTTTAAAAAATTAAGTAGAAAACAAAAAAGACCTGACATAAAAATTCATAAAAAAAAAGTTTATACATATATACACAAATCCTTTTAGGAATTGATTCTTGAATGTTTAGGACACATCTTGATGTATTTTGGATGAAGTCAGACCCATGGAGGTGAAGATCTGAAATGAGAAAAAAAGGGTAACTTTTTTTGGCCAAAAATAATTGTCCAAATTTCATGAATTTTTTTGGGTACCCAAATGAAATAGGAAGTGGCTAATTTTTTTAGGGAATAAACATATGTTATCCTAAAATAGAAATATGTAAAAAAATCTTCATTATTTTGTAAATTACATTTATATCAGGGGCCATATCTAAAGGTAATTTTTTGAGTACTTGGAAATTTCGTAAAAAAATACATATATTTAATATATAATATGATATTTATGCAGGTAAAAATATACCAAAATATCACAAATTCTATAGGGAACAAGAATATATATAGATAGGGCAGCTTACGCTTCGGATATGTCCACAAAATGGCCGCCAACCACACTGACTCAGACTCCCTAATCTGCCACTTGAAATGTAGGAAGGGTATGTCAATTTCAAGGTGTTATTTACTAATCTAATTATTATTGGATATGCATAAAAATTGTATGGTGGGTTGCTGGATAATTGTCGATTATTTTACGATTATAAAATTAAAATTCTGACCCAAAAAATTTTTTTTGAAGGGAAATAAAATCGAAAAAAAAATGTAAAACAATATTTTAGCTAAAAAAATTTGATGATATTCAATCAAAAAAAAAGTAAACAAAATTTTCCGACAAATAAACATCTAGAGGAATCATTACTCTGTGATAGTTCCTTAGTACGTAGTAATTTTGAAAGAATTGGGAAAAAACGAAAAAATGGCAATCACCGGAAAATCGAACACATACCTATATATACGCCATATCTGGCTAAAAAAAAGATAGGCATGGGTAGCCAGATCATCTAGAAACACTTTCCAACACTATAAAAATATAAGTTTTGCGACACTACTTGCCAATTCCTTACGGTAACATGACTAAGCAAAAAAATGCAAAACAAATAAAAAGGGGCACTCGTGGAAAAATGGCCATTCTAATATACGGCATTTCAGAAAAAAAAATTTCAGCCACGTGCTAGGCAAACCATCAAGGCATATTTTCCGACAAATAAACATATAAATGAAATATTACTCTGTGATAGTTCCTTAGTACGTAGTAATTTTGAAAGAAATGGGAAAAAACGAAAAAATGGCAATCACAGGAAAATCGAACACATACTTATATATACGCCATATCTGGCTAAAAAAAAATAGGCATGGGTAGCCAGATCATCTAGAAACACTTTCCAACACTATAAAAATATAAGTTTTGCGACACTACTTGCCAATTCCTTACGGTAACATGACTAAGCAAAAAAATGCAAAACAAATAAAATGCCCAACATTCTAATATACGGCATCTCAGATAAAAAAAAAGACATGCACGTGTTAGCCCAACCATCAAGGCACACTTTCTAACACATAAACATGAAAAAAAATCAATAATATACGGCAATTCCTTACTACGTAGTAATTTTTACAAATATTGAAAAAAAAACAGAAATTGGTAACCGCAGTTAAATACCCAATATACCAATAACTACGTCGTATCTGACAAAAACAAAATCACGCATGGGTAGCCAGATCATCTAGACAGACTTTCCAACATTAAAAAAGCAAAAGTTTTACGACACTATTTCGCAATATCTTACGGAAAAATTACTTGGCAAAAAAATTGAAAAAAATTAAAAAGGGACACTCGCGGTAAAATGCCCGACATTCTAATATACGACATCTCAGATAAAAAAAAAGACATGCACGTGTTAGCCCAACCATCAAGGCACACTTTCTAACACATAAACATGAAAAAAAAATGAATAATATACGGCAATTCCTTACTACGTAGTAATTTTTACAAATATTGAAAAAAAACAGAAATTGGTAACCGCAGTTAAATACCCAATATACCAATAACTACGTCGTATCTGACAAAAACAAAGTCATGCATGGGTAGCCAGATCATCTAGACACACTTTCCAACACTAAACAAGCAAAAGTTTTACGACACTATTTGGCAATATCTTACGGAAAAATGACTTGGCAAAAAAATGAAAAAAAATGAAAAAGGGGCACTCGCGGTAAAATGGTCCTCGTGGTGATGAACGACATTTTAACTAAAAAAAAAAACATGCACATGGTAGCCAAACAATCCACCAAGACTTTCCACAACTGATAACCTATACAAGTTGCACCATTCTACGACAATTTCATAATACGTAATAACTTTGATAATTATGCAAACTACCTCAGAAGGGTAAACTCGGACGCGAACGACCCCGACGCGTCTCAGAAATCGGGGAAGGAGTACAGCTACAGCAATGCACATCTGGACACTACTAGAGCGTGTAGGGGAGACACCTCCTGCAGGTCGATCACCCACAAATTCAGTCACAGGGGTGAGTCACGTGAGAAAAACCTATTTTTTTTTGACGCTCGGGGTCGCAAACGACCCACCGTACCTATCCAGGGTTAAGGGTTCTCTCCAGGTTGAGGGGGTGAATTTTCCCAATTGTTTATTTCTTTGCTAAAAGTCTTCCTTTTACCTATCAGAAGGCCGTGATATGTGTAGAATTCATCTCCAGCCTCTATAATGCCCCCCCCCCTGGTCATCAACGCCCCCCTTATGTTAATAGAAAAAATACGAAATATCATTAGTAATTTTCTAATTTTTATAGGTTACCCCTTTAAAACTGTTCAAATACGTTTTCTCATATCAGTGATATCAAAGAAAATGGGCTCAGGGGAGACTATGATTTTATATCCAATATTTTCGTCATCAGACAAAAATCGTAATTTCTCGTTTTTTCTTTTTCGGGAGAGGGGTGTATTTCTTTGCTTGTCCTGCTCTTATGCCTTAAGTAATATAATATTTAGATGTTTTAGGCCATTAAGTGACATAATACCTAGAAAAACACAGAAGGTTTTTTCCCTAAATCGAAATTTTAATTTTTGGTGAATATTTATTTCTACGTATCCCTCCATCACCAGCCGGGGTTTCACTACCTAACCTCCTCGTTTTTTTCTTTCTGTGTGCTTATTTACTGTTCGATTTTGATAAAACTTGTTCCATATGGATAAACAAACATAATGACAGAGCGAATTTCAATTCAAGACATTAGTTTCTCACTGGTCACCAAACAACTTTAAGTCGCTAGCTCCAATTTTCACATTTTTATTCATAAAATCCTTTATTTTCCCTGTAGGATGATAAAACTTACAGAGGATATGCCTTATTATAGTGCTAATAATGCCTCAAAATTTCATTAGCCTGTCTTGATTAGTGTATTTTTGGCAAATATTTTTACAATTAGCACCCTCTCAACCCGGAGGCTACCTTAAGCTTGAAATGAGTTTTTAGGCTTGAAATGAGCTTTAAGGCTTGAAATGAGCTTTTAAGCTTGAAATGAGCTTTTAGGCTTGAAATGAGCTTTCAAGCTTAAAATGAGCTTTTAAGCTTGAAATGAGCTTTTAGGGTTGAAATGAACTTTTAGGCTTGAAATAGGATTTCAAGCTTGAAATGAGCTTTTAGACTTGAAATAAGCTTTTAGGGTTGAAATAAGCTTCTAGGCCGGAAATGAGCTTTTAAGCTTCCAATAAGCTTTTAGGCTTGAAATGAGCTTTTAAACTTGAAATAAGCTTTTAGGCTTGCAATATGCTTTTAGGCTTGAAACGAGCTTTTTGGCTTTAAATGAGCTTTCAGGCTTGAAATGAACTTTTAAGCTTGAATGAGCTTTTAGGCTTGAAATAAGATTTTCGGCTTGAAATAAGCTTTCAGGCTTGAAATGAACTTTTAAGCTTCAAATAAGCTTTTGGGCTTGAAATAAGCTTTCAAGCTTGAAATAACCTTTTAAGCTTGAAATAAGCTTTTGAGATTGAAAAAAGCTTTTAGGCTTGAAATAAGCTATAAAGCTTGAAATAATCTTTTGAGCTTGAAATGAGCTTTTAAGCTTGATATAAGCTCTTAAGCTTGAAATGAGCTTTTAGGCTTGAAATGAGCTTTTAAGCTTGAAATGAGCTTTTAGGCTTGAAATGAGCTTTTAAGCTTGAAATGAGCTTTTAGGCTTGAAATGAGCTTTTAAGCTTTAAACGAGCTTTTAGGGTCGAAATAAGCTTTTAGGCTTGAAATAAGCTTTTAGGCTTGAAATAAGCTTTTAAGCATGAAATGAGCTTTTAAGTTTGAAATGAGCTTTTAGGCTTGAAATGAGCTTTTAAGCTTGAAATGAGCTATTAGGCTTGAAATGAGGTTTTAAGCTTGAAATAAAGCTTTTAAGCTTGAAATGAGTTTTTAGGCTGGAAATGAGCTTTTAGGCTTGTAATGAGCTTTTAAGCTTGAAATGAGCTTTTAAGCTTGAAATGAGCTTTTAGGCTTGAAATGAGCTTTTAACCCTTTTACCCCCAAAGGACGTACGTGTACGTACCTCATAAGCTATCCCTTTACCACCATGGACGTACGAGTACGTTTTCTATACTTATGCGTAGATAACAGGTCTTGGCAGGCGTTGTATTTGAAATACAACGCTTTACTGTTGTGATGTTGTTCCTTCGATGTCTTGTCATCAATGTAACATGAATAAAAAGTTTCTCTAGGCCCAACAAGGGTCAAGATGGACCTTTAAATTTTCTTTGAAGAATCAGCTGATATTTCCTGTGCAGTTATTTTAGGTTGCAGAGATATTTACACAAATATTACGAAAATAGGGCACTGTTACCGGTGCAAGAGTGTGGTTTCGTTGTTCCTTCGACATCTTATCATCAATGTAATGTGAATAAAAAGTTCTCTGAGGCCCACAGGGGTCATGAATGACCTTTAAATTTTATGTAAAGGAAACAGCTGACCTTTTATGTGCATTTGCTTTAGATTTCATAGCTATTATTATCGAATAATTACGTAAAATGGTTCCGTTGCCATGGTAACACAATGTTTTCATTGTTTTACAATGCCAGATCCCCACAGAGGTCAAGATGGACCTTTAAACTTTCTGTTATCAATCAGATTATTTTTCTTTGTATTTTTTGAGGTTTTTCATAGTCATTTATACAAATTTTACAAAAAATTATAATCATTACTACTGCGTGACTATTGTTTGATTGTTCCTTGGATATCGTGTCAACAATGATGAATGAAAAGTTTCCCTGGGCTCCACTGGGGTCTAGATTGACCTATAAATTTTCTTTATAGAATCAGCTCGTATTTCATATGCAGTTCGTTTAGGTTTCATAGCTATTTACACGAGTAATTACTAAAAATGATTTCGTTACCATGGTAACGATGTGTTTACGTTTGCGCCAAGGTGTAGGGAAGAAGTTCCCCGGAGTGAGCGTAATGCTCTTTAAATCTCCGTGTCTCGGAATTTAAAGGTCCGAAAGCAGCTGATTTTAGTTGTTATGCGTTTAATTATGCCTACCATGATTATTTTTGTATATTTTTTGTTGCTATTTTGCCGAAACTTTGAGTATATTTCTTATTTCTTGTCGTCATCCTTGCTCCCGGGGAAAAATAAGCCTCCCTCTGGCATTGTCGGACAGGACAAACAAAGACTTTTAAATTTCCTCGTCTTGTGATTTAAAGGCCTCAAAGCAGCTGATTTGGGTTGCCATGCAGCTTTTATGCTTATCAGAATTATTTTTGTATATTTTTTATTTCTATTTTGCCGAAACATTTAGTAAATTTCATATTTTTTTCGGGGAATGTAGACAATGTGAGCACGAGGTAGGCAGACAGCGTGGCTGAGTCCGTCACCACCAAGACTCGCCGACCACCGTCGCCGTGTCAGTTCAACTCTTGACTTTGTGGGAGGAGGATGTCTTTCGTGCGTTATCCGTCAATTTTGTGCTTTTAGAGCCTATTCTATTAAGTGATAGTGCTTTATAACTTTTTAGAATATTCCTCTTTATATGTGTGAAGGCATTTGTTGGATAAAATGCCTAAAGGTCAAGGCAGTTCAGTGTATAAAGAAAAAATTCGGTGAATGATGGCAACTCAAGGCAAAAAATTACGACCTCAAATCTTAGAGGTATTGAAGATCGAAGTGAATTCCGTTGTCTCGACATGGTAACTATGATTTGTAAGTTTTTCCAGAGGTTTCATCTTATTTCAGGTATTCTATAGGAATACATATATATATATATATATATATATATATATATATATATATATATATATATATATATATACATATATATATATATATATATATATATATATATATATATATATATATATATATATATATATATATATATATATATTTATATATATATATATATATATATATATATATATATATACATATATATATATATATATATATATATATATATATATATATATATATATATATATATATATATATATATATATATATATATATATATATATATATATATATATATATATATATATTCATTTGAATATACGTCGATTTATTTTAGGCAGCCACTGTGCATATTTCAAACTGACTTTGCTGAGAGAGAGAGAGAGAGAGAGAGAGAGAGAGAGAGAGAGAGAGAGAGGAGAGAGAGAGAGAGAGAGAGAGAGAGAGAGAGAGAGGGGGGGGGGAGATTGCAAAAGTTTCTTTCTTTCGGTCATAACTAACCTATGCCTAGAGGAATTTTATTATTTTGTTTTTATTTTTGAAGGAAATTTATTGAACTTTCTCATGACGTGTGAAAATAAGGATAAAACAATGTAAATAGTGACTATCGTTAGATGAAGTTAGGCGATGACAAACTTTTTTTTTCTTTTATCGTATACATTCCAATAATTTCTTTTCATGTTTTAATTTTTCTAACTACAAACTATTATACACCATTTTATAGCTGAATAAATTTTCTATAAGATAGGATGGTTTTTATGTTTTCTTAATGAGACTTCACTTTGCTGTATTGGAATTTATACGATAAAAGATGAAATATTTCGTCATTGCCTAACTTCACCTAACGATAGCCACTATTTACATTGCTTTATCCTTATTTTCACACATATCATAAGAAAGTTCAATGAATTTTCTTCAAAATGAAAAAAAAAATTACTCTGAATATAGGTTACTTATGACCGATAGAAATAAACTTTTGCAATCTCCGATTTTCGTTACTTGCGCTAAGGAAATTTAGGTTTACAATTGTTGCACGTTTACTAATTTCTTTTCATGTTTTCTTTCTTCTAACTACAAACTATTATATAACATTTTATAGCTGAATAAATTTTCTATAAGATAGGATGGTTTTTATGTTTTCTTAATGAGAATTCACTTTGCTGTATTGGAATGTATACGATAAAAGATGAAATATTTCGTCATTGCCTAACTTCACCTAACGATAGTCACTATTTACATTGATTTATCCTTATTTTCACACATTTCATAAGAAAGTTCAATGAATTTTCTTCAAAATAAAAAAAAAAAACTACTCTGAATATAGGTTACTTATGACCGATAAAAATAAACTTTTGCAATCTCCGATTTTCGGTACTTGCGCTAAGGAAATTTAGGTTTACAATTGTTGCACGTTTACTAATTTCTTTTCATGTTTTCTTTCTTCTAACTACAAACTCTTATATAAAATTTTATAGCTGAATAAATTTTCTATAAGATAGGATAGTTTTTAAGTTTTCTTAATGAGACCTCTCTTTGCTTTATCGGAATGTATACGAAAGAAGATAAAAAATTTCGTCATCGCCTAACTTCATCTAACGATAAATGCTATTTATATTACTTTTTTCATACTTTTGATAAATACATGAAAAACTTGAAACAAGCTTTTAGGCTTGAAATAAGCTTTTGGGCTTGAAATAAGCTTTTAGGCTTGAAATAAGCTTTAAGGCTTGAAGTAAGCTTTTGAGCTTGAAATAAACTTTTAGGCTTGAAATAAATTTTCAAGCTTGAAGTAAGCTTTTAGGCTTGAAATAAGCTTTTCAGCTTGAAATAAGCTTTTAGGCTTGAAATAATCTTATGAGCTTGAAATGAGCTTTTAGGCTTGAAATAAGCTTTTAAGCTTGAAATAAGCTTTTAGGCTTGAAATAAGCTTTTAAGCTTGAAATAAGGTTTGAGGCTTGAAATAAGCTTTTAGGTTTGAAATAAGTTTTTGAGCTTGAAATAAGCTTTTGAGCTTGAATTGAGCTTTTGAGCTTGAAAAAAGCTTTTAGGATTAAATCAAGCTTTTGAGCTTGAAATAAGCTTTTAGGTTTGAAATAAGCTATTGAGCTCGAAATAAGCTTTTAAGGTTGAAATAAGCTTTTGGGCTTGAAATGAGCTTTCAAGCTTGAAATGAGCTTTTAAGCTTGAAATGAGCTTTAAGGGTTGAAATTAGCTTTTAGGCTTGAAATAAGCTTTTAAGCTTGAAATGAGGTTTTAGGCTTGAAATGAGCTTTTAAGCTTGAAATGAGTATTAGGCTTTAAATAAAGTTTTAAGCTTGAAATGAGCTTTTAAGCTTGAAATGAGTTTTTAGGCTTGAAATGAGCTTTTTCGCTTGAAATAAGCTTTTAAGTTTGAAATAAGCTTTTAGGTTTGAAATAAGCTTTTGAGCTTGAAATAAGCTTTTAGGGTTGAAATAAGCTTTAGAGCTGTAAATAAGCTTTTAGGCTTGAAATAAGCTTTTAGGCTTGAAATAAGCCTTTAAGCTTGAAATAAGCTTTTAGGCTTGAAATAAGCTTTCAAGCTTGAAATAAGGTTTGAGGCTTTAAATAAGCTTTTAGGCTTGAAATAAGTTTTTAAGCTTGAAATAAGCTTTTGAGCTTGAAATAAGGTTTTGAGCTTGAAAAAAGCTTTTAGGATTGAATTAAGCTTTTGAGCTTGAAATAAGCTTTAAGGGTTGAAATGAGCTTTTAAGCTTGAAATAAGCTTTTAGGCTTGAAATAAGCTTTTGAGCATGAAATAAGCTTTTAGGCTTGAAATAAGCTTTTGAGCTTGAAATAAGCTTTTAGGCTTGAAATAAGCTTTTGAGCTTGAAATAAGCTTTTAGGCTTGAAATAAGTTTTTAAGCTTGAAATAAGCTTTTAGGCTTGAAATAAGCTTTTAAGCTTGAAATAAGCTTTTAAGCTCGAAATAAGCTATTAGGCTTGAAATGAGTTTTTAGGCTTGAAATTAGCTTTCAAGCTTGAAATAAGCTTTGAGGATTCAAATAAGTTTTCAAGCTTGAAATAAGCTTTTAGGCTTGAAATAAGCTTTTAAGCTTGAAATAAGCTTTTAGGCTTGAAATGAGCTTTTAAGCTTGAAATAAGCTTTGAGGCTTGAAATAAGCTATTAGGCTTGAAATGAGGTTTTAAGCTTGAAAGGAGCTTTTAGGCCTGCAATGAGCTTTTAAGCTTGAAATAAGCTGATAGGCTCGAAATTATCTTTTAGGCTTGAAATGAGCTTTTAAGCTTGAAATGATCTTTTAGTTTGAAATGAGCTTTTAAGCTTGAAATGAGCTTTTAAGCTTGAAATAAGCTTTTAGGCTTGAAATAAGCTTTTGGGCTTGAAATAAGCTTGCAGGCTTCAAATAAGCTTTTAAGCTTGAAATATCCTTTTGGGCTTGAAATAAGCTTTCAAGCTTGAAATAAGCTTTTATGCTTAAAATAAGTTTTTAAGTTTGAGATGAGCTTTTAGGCTTAAAATGAGCATTTAAGCTTGAAAGGAGCTTTTAGGCTTGAAATGGGCATTCGGGTTTTAAATGAACTTTCAGGCTTGGAATAAGCTTTTGAACTTGAAACAAGCTTTTAGGCTTGGAATAAGCTTTTGAGCTTGAAATAAGCTTTTAGGCTTGAAATAAGCTTTTAGGCTTGAAGTAAGCTTTTAAGCTTGAAATAAACTTTCAGGCTTGAAATAAATTTTCAAGCTTGAAGTAAGCTTTTAGGCTTGAAATAAGCTTTTCAGCTTGAAATAAGCTTTTAGGCTTGAAATAATCTTATGAGCTTGAAATGAGCTTTTAGGCTTGAAATAAGCTTTTAAGCTTGAAATAAGCTTTTAGGCTTGAAATAAGCTTTTAAGCTTGAAATAAGGTTTGAGGCTTGAAATAAGCTTTTAGGCTTGAAATAAGTTTTTGAGCTTGAAATAAGCTTTTGAGCTTGAATTGAGCTTTTGAGCTTGAAAAAGCTTTTAGGATTAAATTAAGCTTTTGAGCTTGAAATAAGGTTTTAGGTTTGTAATAAGCTTTTGAGCTCGAAATAAGCTTTTAAGGTTGAAATAAGCTTTTGGGCGTGAAATGAGCTTTTAAGCTTGAAATGAGGTTTTAGGCTTGAAATGAGGTTTTAGGCTTGAAATGAGCTTTAAGGGTTGAAATTAGCTTTTAGGCTTGAAATGAGCTTTTAAGCTTGAAATGAGTTTTTAGGCTTGAAATGAGCTTTTTTGCTTGAAATGAGCTTTTAAACTTGAAAGGAGCTTTGAGGCTCCAAATAAGCTTTGAGCTTGGAATGAGCTTTTAGGCTTGAAATGATGTTTTAAGCTTGAAATAAGCTTTTACCCTTGAAATGAGCTTTTAGGCAAAAAATGAGCTTTTTAAGTTTTCAATGAGCTTTTAAGCTTGAAATGAGCTTTTAAGCTTGAAATGAGCTTTAAGGGTTGAAATGAGCTTTTAGGCTTGAAATGAACTTTTAAGCTTGAAATGGGCTTGTAGGGTTGAAATAAGCTTTTAGGCTTGAAATAAGCTTTTTAAGCTTGAAATAATCTTTAGGCTTGAAATAAGTTTTTAAGCTTGGAATAAGCTTTTGAGCTTGAAATAAGCTTTTGAGCTTGAAAAAAGCTTTTAGGATTGAATTAAGCTTTTGAGCTTGAAATGAGCTTTTAGGTTTGAAATGAGCTTTCAAGCTTGAAATAAGCTTTGAGGCTTGAAATAAGTTTTTAAGCTTGAAATAAGCTTTAAGGCTTGAAATAAGCTTTTAAGCTTGAAATAAGCTTTTAAGCTCGAAATAAGCTATTAGGCTTGAAATGAGCTTTCAAGCTTGAAATGAGCTTTCAAGCTTGAAATAAGCTTTGAGGCTTGAAATAAGCTTTTGAGCTTGAAATAAGCCTTTAGGCTTGAAATAAGCTTTTGAGCTTGAAATAAGCTTTTAGGCTTGAAATAAGTTTTTAAGCTTGAAATAAGCTTTAAGGCTTGAAATAAGCTTTTAAGCTTGAAATAAGCTTTTAAGCTCGAAATAAGCTATTAGGCTTGAAATGAGTTTTTAGGCTTGAAATTAGCTTTCAAGCTTGAAATAAGCTTTGAGGCTTCAAATAAGTTTTCAAGCTTGAAATAAGCTTTTAGGCTTGAAATAAGCTTTTAAGCTTGAAATAAGCTTTTAGGCTTGAAATGAGCTTTTAAGCTTGAAATAAGCTTTGAGGCTTGAAATAAGCTATTAGGCTTGAAATGAGGTTTTAAGCTTGAAAGGAGCTTTTAGGCCTGCAATGAGCTTTAAAGCTTGAAATAAGCTTATAGGCTCGAAATGATCTTTTAGGCTTGAAATGAGCTTTTAAGCTTGAAATGATCTTTTAGTTTGAAATGAGCTTTTAAGCTTGAAATGAGCTTTTAAGCTTGAAATAAGCTTTTAGGCTTGAAATAAGCTTTTAGGCTTGAAATAAGCTTGCAGGCTTCAAATAAGCTTTTAAGCTTGAAATATCCTTTTGGGCTTGAAATAAGCTTTCAAGCTTGAAATAAGCTTTTATGCTTAAAATAAGTTTTTAAGCTTGAGATGAGCTTTTAGGCTTAAAATGAGCATTTAAACTTGAAATGAGCTTTTAGGCTTGAAATGGGCTTTCGGGTTTTAAATAAACTTTTAGGCTTGAAATAAATTTTCAAGCTTGAAGTAAGCTTTTAGGCTTGAAATAAGCTTTTCAGCTTGAAATAAGCTTTTAGGCTTGAAATAATCTTATGAGCTTGAAATGAGCTTTTAGGCTTGAAATAAGCTTTTAAGCTTGTAATAAGCTTTTAGGCTTGAAATAAGCTTTTAAGCTTGAAATAAGGTTTGAGGCTTGAAATAAGCTTTTAGGCTTGAAATAAGTTTTTGAGCTTGGAATAAGCTTTTGAGCTTGAATTGAGCTTTTGAGCTTGAAAAAAGCTTTTAGGATTAAATTAAGATTTTGAGCTTGAAATAAACTTTTAGGTTTGAAATAAGCTTTTGAGCTCGAAATAAGCTTTTAACGTTGAAATAAGCTTTTGGGCTTCAAATGAGCTTTCAAGCTTGAAATGAGCTTTTAGGCTTGAAATGGGCTTCCGGGTTTTAAATGAACTTTCAGGCTTGGAATAAGCTTTTGAACTTGAAACAAGCTTTTAGGCTTGGAATAAGTTTTTGAGCTTGAAATAAGCTTTTAGGCTTGAAATAAGCTTTTAGGCTTGAAGTAAGCTTTTGAGCTTGAAATAAATTTTCAAGCTTGAAGTAAGCTTTTAGGCTTGAAATAAGCTTTTCAGCTTGAAATAAGCTTTTAGGCTTGAAATAATCTTATGAGCTTGAAATGAGCTTTAAGGCTTGAAATAAGCTTTTAAGCTTGAAATAAGCTTTTAGGCTTGAAATAAGCTTTTAAGCTTGAAATAAGGTTTGAGGCTTGAAATAAGCTTTTAGGCTTGAAATAAGTTTTTGAGCTTGAAATAAGCTTTTGAGCTTGAATTGAGCTTTTGAGCTTGAAAAAAGCTATTAGGATTAAATTAAGCTTTTGAGCTTGAAATAAGCTTTTAGGTTTGAAATAAGCTTTTGAGCTCGAAATAAGCTTTTAAGGTTGAAATAAGCTTTTGGGCTTGAAATGAGCTTTCAAGCTTGAAATGAGCTTTTAAGCTTGAAATGAGGTTTAAGGGTTGAAATTAGCTTTTAGGCTTGAAATAAGCTTTTAAGCTTGAAATGAGGTTTTAGGCTTGAAATGAGCTTTTAAGCTTGAAATGAGTATTAGGCCTAAAATAAAGTTGTAAGCTTGAAATGAGCTTT
>NC_090767.1:38538944-38566731 GCF_036898095.1 Palaemon carinicauda
GAGATCGTGAACGCGAGGAAGACAGGCTTCTAGACACTCTCTTAGCCCCCTTCCTTTGTCGGCGGCGAGCACGTGACCTGCTACGCACTCCGCGTTGAAGTGACCTCCTACCCCTTCTACCAGAAGTACCAGCATAATCCCTTCCACTCTCATAACTGTTAGTATCACTATCACTCGCTATTTCTGCTAAATCGGGCACTGTTTCTCCTTCTTCCCCCGCAACGTCACTCCTTTCAGGAAGGACTTCCTGATCACTAGATCTTAGTCTCTCCCCCTCACTATCACCTCCCCCTTCACTATCACCTCCCCCTTCACTATCGCTGTGCTCACTTTCCATCACATCTTGATCAGATATTTCATGTAATTCACTATCGGAATCCATCAACATTTTATGTATGGACGCTAATGAAAGGCCTTGTCGTCGAGACAGATGCTCAGCACGGAAATTGCTTTCTTCTCCAGCTCCTCTGAGGTTAGATGTAACACGAGGGTCACTAGAAGCCTTGGCATCAATCATGGGAACCTTCCCCTTATACACCGATCCTACTTTACCTTTAGGCATTTTATCCGACAAACACCTTCACACAAAGAAAATATTCTAAAAAGTTATAAAGCACTATAACTTATAAGAAAGGGTTGTGAAAGCACACACGTGGCGGATAACGCAAGAGACGAGTCAGACAACCTTCTACGGGCAAGGCCAAGCTTGAAATGAACTCATCGAGTCGACGTCCAGCCGTCCAGGCCAGGTTAGTCGTCCACCCACCTCCGGTTTGTCTTGGAACAGTAGCCAAGTTCGCGGGAACAAGGAATTGGTAAGATATATGAAAATATACTAACAGTTTCGGCAAAATAGAAATAAAAAATATAAAAAAGTCATTCTGATAAGCATAAAAACCGCATGGCAACTCAAATCAGCTGTTTTGAGGCCTTTAAATCACAAGACGAGGAAATTTAAAAGTCTTTGTTTGTCCTGTCGGACACAGAGAAGGCTTATTTCCCGGGAGAGAGGATGACGACAAGAAATAAGAAATATACTCAAAGTTTTGGCAAATTGGTAACAAAAAATATACAAAAATAATCATGGTAGGCATAAAAATCGCATAACAAACTAAAAATCAGCTGCTTTCGGACCTTCAAATTCCGTGACACGGAGATTTAAAGAGCATTACGCTCACTCCGGGGAACTCCTTGGTTAGACGTCCAGACAAGGTTCCTCGTCCAGCCGCGCTCACCTTTGTCTTGAAGCAATAGCCAAGTTTGCCGGAACAAGGAATTGGTAAGATATATGAAAATATACTAACAGTTTCGGCAAAATAGAAATAAAAAATATAAAAAAATCATTCTGATAAGCATAAAAACATCACAAGACGAGGAAATTTAAAAGTCTTTGATTGTCCTGTCTGACACAGAGAAGGCTTATTTCCCGGGAGAAAGGATGACGACAAGAAATAAGAAATATACTCAAAGTTTCGGCAAAATAGTAACAAAAATATACAAAAATAATCATGGTAGGCATAAAAATCGCATAACAAACTAAAAATCAGCTGCTTTCGGACCTTTAAATTCCGAGACACGGAGATTTAAAGAGCATTACGCTCACTCCGGGGAACAACATGGGAATAACATGAGGTTCACGTAAACACATCGTTACCATGGTAACAAAATAATTTTTAGTAATTACTCGTGTAAATAGCTATGTAACCTAAACAAACTGCATACGAAATATGAGCTGAATCTAGAAAGAAAATTTATAGGTCAATCAAGACCCCAGTGGAGCCCAGGGAAACTTTTCATTCATCAAAGGAATAATCAAACAAGAGTCACGCAGGAGTAATGATGATAATTTTTCATAAAATTTGTATAAATGACTATGAAATACCCCCAAAAATACAAAGAAAAATAATCTGATTGATAACAGAAAGTTTAAAGGTGCACCTTGACCTCTGTGGGGACCTGGGTAACGTATAACAATGAAAACATAGTGTTACCATGGCAAAGGAACCTTTTTACGTAATTATTCGAAAAAATAGCTATGAAATCTAAAGCAATTGCACATAAAATATCTGCTGATTCCTTTACATAAAATTTAAAGGTCCTCCATGACCCCTGTAGGGACCAAGGAAACTTTTTATTCATATTCAGTGTAGACAAGATGTCGAAGGAACATACAAACAATAGTTACGCAGAAGTAACACTCATAATTTTTCGTAAAATTTGCATAAATGTCTATGAAATCCAAAAACAATACCAACAAAAATAATCTGATTCGTAACAGAAAGTTTAAAGGTCCATCTTGACCTCTGTGGGGATCTGGGCATTGTTAAACTATGAAAACATTGTGTTACCATGGTAACGGAACCATTTTACGTAATTATTCGATAATAATAGCTTTGAAATATAAAGAAAATGCACATAAAAGGTCAGCTTTTTCCTTTACATAAAATTTAAAGGTCATTCATGACCCCTGTGGGCCTCAGAGAACTTTTTATTCACATTACATTGATGATAAGATGTCGAAGGAACAACGAAACCACACTCTTGCACTGGTAACAGTGCCCTATTTTCGTAATATTTGTGTAAATATCTCTGCAACCTAAAATAACTGCACAGGAAATATCAGCTGATTCTTCAAAGAAAATTTAAAGGTCCATCTTGACCCTTGTTGGGCCCAGAGAAACTTTTTATTCATGTTACATTGATGACAAGACATCGAAGGAACAACATCACAACAGTAAAGCGTTGTATTTCAAATACAACGCCTGCCAAGACCTGTTATCTACGCATAAGTATAGAAAACGTACTCGTACGTCCATGGTGGTAAAGGGATAGCTTATGAGGTACGTACCCGTACGTCCTTTGGGGGTAAAAGGGTTGAAGCCTAAAAGCTTATCCCCAGCCTAAAAGCTTATTTTGAGCCTAAAAGTTATTTACAGCCTAAAAACTTATTTCGAGCCTAAAAGCCTATTTCGAGCCTAAAATTTATTTCACGCCTATAAGCTGATTTCAAGCCTAAAAGCTTATTTCGAGCCTAAAAGCTTATTTCGAGCCTAGAAGCTTATTTCAAGCCTAAAAGCTCATTTTAAGCCTAAAAGCTTATTTCGAGCTTAAAAGCTTATTTCAAGCTTACAAGCTCATTTCGAGGCTAAAAGTTTATTTCAAGCCTAAAAGCTTATTTCGAGCCTGGAAGCTTATTTCAAGCCTTCAAGCTTATTCCGAGTCTAAAAGCTTATTTCAAGCCTAAAAGCTTATTTTGAGCTTGAAAGCTTATTTCAAGTCTACAAGCTTATTTCGAGCCTAAAAGCTTATTTAAAGCCTAAAAGCTTATTTCGAGCTTTAAAGCTTATTTAAAGCCTACAAGCTTATTTCGAGCGTGGAAGCTTATTTCAAGCCTTAAAGCTTATTCCGAGCCTAAAAGTTTATTTTAAGCCTAAAAGCTTATTTTGAGCTTGAAAGCTTATTTCAAGCCTACAAGCTTAATTCGAGCTTGAAAGCTTATTTCAAGCTTACAAGCTTATTTCGATCCTAAAAGCTTATTTCAAGGTTAAAAGCTTATTTCGAGTTTGAGAGCTTATTTCAAGCCTACAAGCTTATTTCGAGCCGAAAAGCTTATTTGGAGCTTAAAAGACTATTTCAAGACTAAAAGCTTATTTCAAGCCTAAGAGCTTATTTCGAGCCTAAAAGCCTTTTTCAAGCCTACAGACTTATTTTGAGCCTAAAAGCTTATTTCAAACCTAAAAGCTTATTTCGAGTCTGAAGGCTTATTTCAAGCCTACAAGCTTATTTCGAGCCTAAAAGCTTATTTCAAGCCTACAATCTTATTGCAAGCCTAAAAGCTTATTTTAAGTCAAAAAGCTTATTTCACGCCTACAAGCTTATTTCCAGCCGAAAAGCTTATTTCGAGCCTAAAAGCTTATTTCAAACCTACAAGCCTATTTTGGGCCTAAAAGCTTATTTCAAGCCTAAAAGCTCATTTTGAGCCTAAAAGCTTATTTCAAGCCTAAAAGCTTATTTCAAGCCTAAAAGCTTATTTTGCGCTTAAAAGCCTTTTTCAAGCCTACAAGCTTATTTCAGGCTTAAAAGCTTATTTCAAGCTTAAAAGCTTATTTGGAGCTTAAAAGACTATTTCAAGCCTAAAAGCTTATTTCAAGCGTAAAAGCTTATTTCAAGCCTAAAATCCTTTTTCAAGCCTACAGAATTATTTGGAGCCTAAAAGCTTATTTCAAGCCTAAAAGCTTATTTCAAGCCTGAAAGCTTATTTCAAGCCTACAAGCCTATTTCGAGCCTAAAAGATCATTTCAAGCCTACGAGCTTATTTCGAGCCTGAAAGCTTATTTCAAGCCTAAAAGCTTATTTCGAGCTTGAAAGCTTATTTAGAGTCTACAAGCTTATTTCGAGCCTAAAAGCTTATTTCAAGCCTAAAAGCTTATTTCGAGCTTAAAAGCTTATTTCAAGCCTACAAGCTTATTTCGAGCCTAGAAGCTTATTTCAAGCCTAAAAGCTTATTTCGAGCTTGAAAGCTTATTTCATGCCTACAAGCTTATATCGAGCCTAAAAGCTTATATGAAGCCTTAAAGCTTATTGCAAGCCTAAAAGCTTATTTCAAGCCTAAAAAGCTCATTTCGAGCCTAAAAGCTTATTTCAAGCCTAAAAGCTTATTTCGAGACTTGAAGCTTATTTCAAGCCTACAAGATTATTTCGAGCCTAAAAGCTTATTTCAAACCTAAAAGCTTATTTTGAGCTTGAAAGCTTATTTCAAGCCTACACGCTTATTTCGAGCTTAAAAGCCAATTTCAAGCCTAAAAGCTTATTTCAAGCCTAAAAGCTTATGTCAAGCACTAAAGCTTATTCCAAGCCTAAAAGCTTATTTCAGGCCTAAAAGCTTATTTCAAGCTTAAAAGCTTATTTCAAGCTTAAAAGTTTATTGCAAGTCTAAAAGCTTATTTCAAGCTTGAAAACTTATTTCAAGCCTAAAAGCTTATTTCAAGCATAAAAGAATATTTCAAGCCTAAAAGCTTATTTCAAGCCTACAAGCTTATTTCGAGCCTAAAAGCTTATTTCAAGCCTAAAAGCTTATTTCAAGCCTAAAAGCTTATTGAGAGCCTTCAAGCCTTTTCCAAGCCTACAAGCTTATTTCAAGCGTACAAGCTTATTTCATGCCTAAAACCTTATTTCAACCATAAAAGCTTATTTGGACCTTAAAAGACTATTTCAAGCCTTAAAGCTTATTTCAAGCCTGAAAGCTTATTTCGAGCCTAAAATACTTTTTCAAGCCTACAAGCTTATTTGAAGCCTAAAAGCTTATTTGGAGCTTAAAAGACTATTTCAAGCGTAAAAGCTTATTGCAAGCCTAAAAGCTTATTTCAAGCCTAAAAGCTTCTTTCGAGCTTTAAAGCCTATTTCAAGCCTAAAAGCTTATGTAAAGCTTAAAAGCTTATTTCAAGCCTAAAAGCTTATTTCAAGCCTAAATGCTTATTTCAAGCCTACAAGCTTATTTCAACCCTAAAAGCTCATTTCGATCCTAAAAGCTTATTTCAAGCCTACAAGCTTATTTCCAGCCTAAAAGCTTATTTCAAGAATAAAAGCTTATTTCGAGTCTAAAAGCGTATTTCGAGTCTAAAAGCTTATTTCAAGCTTGAAAGCTTACTTCAAGCCTAAAAGCTTATTTCAAGCTCAAAAGATTATTTCATGTCTAAAAGCATATTTCAAGCCTACAAGCTTATTTCAAACCTAAAAGCTTATTTCAAGCCTAAAAACTTATTTCGAGCCTAAAAGCTTATTTCAAGCCGACAAGCCTATTTCAAGCCTAAAAGCTTATTTCAAGCCTAAAAGCTCATTTCGAGCCTAAAAGCTTATTTCAAGCCTACAAGCATATTTCAAGCCTAAAAGCTTATTTCGAGCCTAAAAGCTTATTTCAAGCCTACAAGCTTATTTCGAGCCTATAAGCTTATTTCAACCTACAAGCTTATTTCAAGCCTAAAAGCTAATTTCAAGCCTAAAAGCTTATTTCATGCCTAAAAGATTCTTTCATGCCTACAAGCTTATTTCGAGCGTAAATGCTTATTTCAAGCCTACAAGCTTATTTCAAGCTTAAAATCTTATTTCAAACCCAAAAGCTTATTTTGAGCCTAAAAGCTTATTGCAAGCCTGAAAGCTTATCTCGAGCGTAAAAGCTTATTTCAAGCCTAAAAGCTTATTTCGAGCCTAAAAGATTATTTCATGCCTACAAGCTTATTTTGAGCCTAAATGCTTATTTCAAGCCTACAAGCTTATTTCAAGCTTAAAAGCTTATTTCAAACCCAAAAGCTTATTTCGAGCCTAAAAGCTTATTGCAAGCCTGAAAGCTTATCTCGAGCGTAAAAGCTTATATCAAGCCTAAAAGCTTATTTCGAGCCTGAAAGCTTATTTCAAGTCTACAAGCTTATTTCGAGCCTAAAAGCTTATTTCAAGCCTAAAAGTTTATTTCAAGCCTGAAAGCTTATTTCAAGCCTACAAGCTTATTTCATGCCAAAAAGCTTATTTCAAGCCTAAAAGCTTATTTGGAGCCTGAAAGCTTATTTCAAGCCTACAAGCTTATTTCGAGCCTAAAAGCTTATTTCAAGCCTAACAGCTTATTTGGAGCCTGAAAGCTCATTTCAAGCCTACAAGCTTATTTCGAGCCTAAAAGCTTATTTCAAGCCTAAAAGCTTATTTGGAGCCCAAAAGCTTATTTCAAGTCAAAACCTTATTTCGAGCCTCGACGCTTATTTCAAGCCTACAAGCTTTTTTCGAGCCTGATGCTTATTTCAAGTCTGAAAGCTTATTTGCAGCCTGGAAGCTTATTTCAAGCCTACAAGCTTATTTCGAGCCCAAAACCTTATTTCAAGTTTAAAAGCTTATTTTGAGCCTGAAAGCTTATTTCAAGCCTACAAGCTTATATCGAGCCTGAAAGCTTATTTCAAGACTTAAAGCTTTTTCAAGCCTAAAAGCTTATTTCAAGCCTACAAGCTTATTTCAGCGCTTTCAACCTTATTTCGAGCCTAAATGCTTATTTCGAGCTTGAAAGTTTATTTCAAGCCTACAAGCTTATTTTGAGCCTGAAAGCTTCTTTAAAGCCTATAAGCTTATTTCGAGCCTGAAAGCTTATTTTAAGCCAAAAAGCTTATTTCAAGCCTAAAAGCTTATTTCAAGCCTGAGAGCTTATTTCAAGCCTACAAGCTTAATTCGAGCCTAAAAGCTTATTTTGAGCCTGAAAGCATATTTCAAGCCTACAAGCTTATTTCGAGCCTAAAAGCTTATTTCAAGCCTAAAAGCTTTTTTCAAGCCTGAAAGCTTATTTCAAGCGTACAAGCTTATTTTGAGCCTTAAAGCTTATTTCAAGCCTAAAAGCCTATTTGGAGCCTGAAAGCTTATTTCAAGCCTACAAGCTTATTGCGAGGATAAAAGCTTATTTCAAGCCTAAAAGCTTATTCGGAGCCTGTAAGCTTATTTCAAGCGTAAAAGCTTATTTTGAGCCTAAAAGCTTATTTCAAGCCTAAATGCTTATTTGGAGCCTGAAAGCTTAATTTAAGCCTACAAGCTTATTTCGAGCCTAAAAGCTTATTTCAAGTCTAGAAGCTTATTTCGAGCCTGTAAGCTTATTGCTTATTTCGAACTCGAAAGCTTATTTCAAGCCTACAAGATTATTTCAAACCTAAAAGCTTATTTGAAGCCCAAAAGCTTATTTCGAGCATGAAAGCTTATTTCAAGCCTAAAGCTTATATCTAGCCTAAAAGCTTATTTCAAGCCTTAATGCTTATTTCAAACCTAAAATCTTATTTCAAGCCTACAAGATTTCTTCAAGCTTTCAGGCTTATTTCGAGCCTAAAAGCTTATTTTAAGCCTAAAAGGTTATTTCGAGCTTGAAAGTTTATTTCAAACCTGCAAGCTTATTTCGAGCCTGCAAGCTTATTTGAAGCTTACAAGCTTATTTCAAGTCTGAAAGCTTATTTCAAGCCTAGAAGCTTACTTCGAGGCTGAAAGCTTATTTCCAGCCTAAAAGCTTATTTCAAGCGTGAAAGCTTATTTTGAGCCTACAAGCTTATTTCAAGCCTTAAAGCTCATTTTGAGCCTAAAACCTTATTTCAAGCCTGAAAGCTTATTTCAAGCCTAAAAGCTTATTTCAAGCCTGAAAGCTTATTTCAAGCCTGAAAGCTTATTTTGAGCCTAAAAGCTTATTTCAAGACTAAGAGCTTATTTTGAGCCTAAAAGCTTATTTCAAGCCTACAAGCTTAATTCTAGCCTAAAAGCTTATTTCAAGCCTAAAAGCTTATTTGGAGCCTGAAATCTTTTTTCAAGCCTACAAGCTTATTCCGAGACTAAAAGCTTATTTCAAGCCTTGAAGCTTATTTGGAGCCTGAAAGCTGATTTCAAGCCTACAAGGTTATTTCAAGCCTAAAAGCTTATTTCAAGCCTAAAAGCTTATTTGGAGCCTGAAAGCTTATTTCAAGCATACAAGCTTATTTCAAGCCTAAAAGCTTATTTCGAGCCTAAAAGCTTATTTCAAGCCTACAAGCATATTTCAAGCCTAAAAGCTTATTTCGAGCCTAAAAGCTTATTTCAAGCCTACAAGCTTATTTCGAGCCCATAAGCTTATTTCAACCTACAAGCTTATTTCAAGCCTAAAAGCTAATTTCAAGCCTAAAAGCTTATTTCAAGCCTAAGAGATTCTTTCATGCCTACAAGCTTATTTCGAGCGTAAATGCTTATTTCAAGCCTACAAGCTTATTTCAAGCTTAAAATCTTATTTCAAACCCAAAAGCTTATTTCGAGCCTAAAAGCTTATTGCAAGCCTGAAAGCTTATCTCGAGCGTAAAAGCTTATTTCAAGCCTAAAAGCTTATTTCGAGCCTAAAAGATTATTTCATGCCTGAAAGCTTATCTCGAGCGTAAAAGCTTATATCAAGCCTAAAAGCTTATTTCGAGCCTGAAAGCTTATTTCAAGTCTACAAGCTTATTTCGAGCCTAAAAGCTTATTTCAAGTCTAAAAGCTTATTTCGAGCCTGAAAGCTTATTTCAAGCCTACAAGCTTATTTCAAGCCTAAAAGCTTATTTCAAGTCTAAAAGCTTATTTGGAGCCTGAAAGCTTATTTCAAGCCTACAAGCTTATTTCGAGCCTAAAAGCTTATTTCAAGCCTAAAAGCTTATTTGGAGCCTGAAAGCTCATTTCAAGCCTACAAGCTTATTTCGAGCCTAAAAGCTTATTTCAAGCCTAAAAGCTTATTTGGAGCCCAAAAGCTTATTTCAAGTCTAAAAGATTATTTCGAGCCTGGAAGCTTATTTCAAGCCTACAAGGTTATTTCGAGCCTAAAACCTTATTTCAAGTTTAAAAGCTTATTTTAAGCTTGAAAGCTTATTTCAAGCCTACAAGCTTATATCGAGCCTGAAAGCTTATTTCAAGCCTTAAAGCTTTTTCAAGCCTAAAAGCTTATGTCAAGCCTACAAGCTTATTTCAAGCTTTCAAGCTTATTTCGAGCCTAAATGCTTATTTCGAGCTTGAAAGTTTATTTCAAGCCTACAAGCTTATTTTGAGCCTGAAAGCTTCTTTAAAGCCTACAAGCTTATTTCGAGCGTGAAAGCTTATTTTAACCCAAAAACCTTATTTCGGGGCTAAAAGCTTATTTCAAGCCAGGAAGCTTATTTCGAGCCTGAAAGCTTATTTCGAGCCTAAAATATTATTTCAAGCCTAAAAGCTTATTTCAAGCCTGAGAGCTTATTTCAAGCCTACAAGCTTAATTCGAGCCTAAAAGCTTATTTTGAGCCTGAAAGCCTATTTCAAGCCTACAAGCTTATTTCGAGCCTAAAAGCTTATTTCAAGCCTAAAAGCTTTTTTCAAGCCTTAAAGCTTATTTCAAGCGTACAAGCTTATTTTGAGCCTAAAAGCTTATTTCAAGCCTATAAGCCTATTTGGAGCCTGAAAGCTTATTTCAAGCCTACAAGCTTATTGCGAGGATAAAAGCTTATTTCAAGCCTAAAAGCTTATTCGGAGCCTGTAAGCTTATTTCAAGCGTAAATGCTTATTTTGAGCCTAAAAGCTTATTTCAAGCCTAAATGCTTATTTGGAGCCTGAAAGCTTAATTTAAGCCTACAAGCTTATTTCGAGCCTAAAAGCTTATTTCAAGTCTAGAAGCTTATTTCAAGCCTGTAAGCTTATTGCTTATTTCGAACTCGAAAGCTTATTTCAAGCCTACAAGATTATTTCAAACCTAAAAGCTTATTTCAAGCCCAAAAGCTTATTTCGAGCATGAAAGCTTATTTCAAGCCTAAAGCTTATATCTAGCCTAAAAGCTTATTTCAAGCCTTAATGCTTATTCCAAACCTAAAATCTTATTTCAAGCCTACAAGATTTCTTCAAGCTTTCAGGCTTATTTCGGGCCTAAAAGCTTATTTTAAGCCTAAAAGCTTATTTTGAGCTTGAAAGTTTATTTCAAACCTGCAAGCTTATTTCGAGCATGCAAGCTTATTTCAAGCTTACAAGCTTATTTCGAGTCTGAAAGCTTATTTCAAGCCTAGAAGCTTGCTTCGAGGCTGAAAGCTTATTTCCAGCCTAAAAGCTTATTTCAAGCGTGAAAGCTTATTTTGAGCCTACAAGCTTATTTCAAGCCTTAAAGCTCAATTTGAGCCTAAAACCTTATTTCAAGCCTGAAAGCTTATTTCAAGCCTAAAAGCTTATTTCAAGCCTGAAAGCTTATTTCAAGCCTGAAAGCTTATTTTGAGCCTAAAAGCTTATTTCAAGACTAAAAGCTTATTTTGAGCCTAAAAGCTTATTTCAAGCCTACAAGCTTAATTCTAGCCTAAGAGCTTATTTCAAGCCTAAAAGCTTATTTTCTGCCCGAAAGCTTATTTTGAGCCTAAAAGCTTATTTCAAGACTAAAAGCTTATTTCGAGCCTAAAAGCTTATTTCAAGCCTACAAGCTTATTTCAAGCCTACAAGCTTATTTCAATCGTAAAAGCTTATTTCGAGCCTGAAAGCTTTTTTCGAGCGTACAAGCTTATTTCAAGCCTAAAGGCTTATTTCAAGAATAAAAGCTTATTTCGTGCCTGAAAGCTTATTTTGAGCCTAAAAGCTTATTTCAAGCCTACAAGCTTATTTCGAGTCCAAAAGCTTATTTCAAGCTTAAAAGTTTATTTCGAGCCTGAAAGCTTATTTCAAGCCTACAAGCTTATTTCGAGCCCAAAAGCTTATTTCAAGCCTAAAAGCTTATTTGGAGCCTGAAATCTTTTTTCAAGCCTACAAGCTTATTCCGAGCCTAAAAGCTTATTTCAAGCCTTGAAGCTTATTTGGAGCCTGAAAGCTTATTTCAAGCCTACAAGGTTATTTCAAGCCTAAAAACTTATTTCAAGCCTAAAAGCTTATTTGGAGCCTGAAAGCTTATTTCAAGCCTACAAGCTTATTTCGACCCTAAAAGCTTATTTCAAGTCTAGAAGCTTAATTCGAGCGTGGAAGCTTATTTCAAGCCTAAAAGCTTATTTCGAGCCTGAAAGCTTATTTCAAGTCTGAAAGCTTATTTTAAGCCTGGAAGCTTATTCCAAGCCTACAATCTTATTTCGAGCCTAAAAGCTTATATGAAGCCTACAAGTTTATTTCGAGCATAAAAGCTTATTTCAAGCCTTCAAGCTTATTTCAAGCCTAAAAGCTTATTTCGAGCCTAAAAGCTTATTATGAGCTCGAAAGCTTATTTCAAGCCTAAAAGCTTATTTCGAACCTAAAAGCTTATTTCAAGCATAAAAGCTTATTTTGAGCTTGAAAGCTTATTTCAAGCCTACAAGCTTATTTCAAGCCTTAACCCTGGAACGGTACGGTGGGTCGTCCGCAACCCGATCGTAAAAAAAAAAGGTTTTTCTCACGTGACTCACCCCCGTGACTTAATTTCTGGGTGATCGACCTGCAGTAGGTGTCTCGCCTACACGCTCTAGTAGTGTCCAGATGTGCATTGCTGTAGCTGTACTTCTTCCCCTATTTCTGAGACGCGTCGGGGTTGAGGGCGACCGAGTTTACCCTTCTAAGGTAATTTGCATAATTATCAAAGTTATTACGTATTATGAAATTGTCGTAGAATGGTGCAACTTGTATAGGTTATCAGTTGCGGAAAGTCTTGGTGGATTGTTTGTCTACCATGTGCATGATTTTTTTTTTAGTTAAAATGTCCTTCATCACCATGAGGACCATTTTACCGCGAGTGCCCCTTTTTCATTTTTTTCATTTTTTGCCAAGTCATTTTTCCGTAAGATATTGCCAAATAGTGTCGTAAAACTTTTGCATTTTTAGTGTTGGAAAGTGTGTCCAGATGATCTGGCTACCCATGCGTGACTTTGTTTTTGTCAGATACGACGTAGTTATTGGTATATTGGGTATTTAACTGCGATTACCAATTTCTGTTTTTTTTCAATATTTGTAAAAATTACTACGTACTAAGGAACTATCACAGAGTAATGATTCATTTAGATGTTTATTTGTCGGAAAATGTGCCTTGATGGTTTGCCTAGCACGTGGCTGGAATTTTTTTTTTCTGAAATGAGTATAATAAAATGTTGGCCATTTTTCCGCGAGTGCCCCTTTTTATTTGTTTTGCATTTTTTTACTTAGCCAGATATAGCGTATATATAGGTATGTGTTCGATTTTCCTGTGATTGCCATTTTTTCGTTTTTTCCCATTTCTTTCAAAATTACTACGTACTAAGGAACTATCACAGAGTAATGATTCATTTAGATGTTTATTTGTCGGAAAATGTGCCTTGATGGTTTGCCTAGTACGTGGCTGAAATTTTTTTTCTGAAATGCCGTATATTAGAATGTTGGCCATTTTTCCGCGAGTGCCCCTTTTTATTTGTTTTGCACTTTTTTGCTTAGTCATGTTACCGTAAGGAATTGGCAAGTAGTGTCGCAAAACTTGTATTTTTATAGTGTTGGAAAGTGTTTCTAGATGATCTGGCTACCCATGCCTATCTTTATTTTTAGCCAGATATGGCGTATATATAGGTATGTGTTCGATTTTCCTGCGATTGCCACTTTTAGTTTTTTCTCATTTCTTTCAAAATTACTACGTACTAAGGAACTATCACAGAGTAATGATTCATTTAGATGTTTATTTGTCGGAAAATTTTGTATACTTCTTTTTTGATTGAATATCATCAAATTTTGTTAGCTAAAATATTAATTTGTTTTACATTTTTTTTATTTTTCTCGATTTTATTTCCCTTCAAAAAATTTTTTTTGGGTCAAAATTTCAATTTTATAGTCGTAAAATAATCGACAATTATCCAGCAACCCACCATACAATTTTTATGCATATCCAAGAATAATTAGATTAGTAAATAACACCTTGGAATTGACATACCCTTCCTACATTTCAAGTGGCAGATTAGGGAGTCTGAGTCAGTGTGGTTGGCGGCCATTTTGTGGACATATCCGAAGCGTAAGTTGCCCTATCTATATATATTCTTGTTCCCTATAGTATTTGTGATATTTTGGTATATTTTTACCTGCATGAATATCATATTATATGATAAATATATGTATTTTTTTACGACATTTCTAAGTACCTTTAGATATGGCCCCTGATATAAAAGTAATTTACAAAATAATGAAGATTTTTTTACATATTTCTATTTTAGGATAACACATGTTTATTCCCTAAAAATATTAGGCACTTCCTATTTCATTTGGGTACCCAAAAAAATTCATGAAATTGGGACACATTTTTTTGGCCAAAAAAAGTTACCCTTTTTTCTCATTTCAGATCTTCACCTCCATGGGTCTGACTTAATCCAAAATACATCAAGATGTGTCCCAAACATTCAAGAATCAATTCCTAAAAGGATTTGTTTATATATGTATAAACTTTTTTTTATGAATTTTTATGTAAGGTCTTTTTTTCTACTAAATTTTTAAAATATTTATAATAAATAGTTTTCCTGCAGATGAGTAGTATTTATCTTTACAGTTGTTTTAAGCATTCATTGAAGTTTTTTTGGCAAAAGAAAAAAGGAGATTACTGCAAAAACTGATTTTTTAAGAATTTTTTTCGGCGTCGGGGTCTCGCGCGTCCGAGTATACCCTCAAAGGGGTGTCCAAGGAGCGTACATATCCAGGGTTAAGACAGCATCAGGAACGTCAAAATCGCTTCCAGATGAATAAAATGAATGCATAAACTCTATTGAGACAGCATCTGAAATGGTAAAATTGCTTCTAGATGAATAAAATGAATGCAAAAACTCTATTGAGACAGCATCAGAAACGTTAAAATCGCTTCCAGATGAAGAAAATGAATGCAAAAACTCTATTGAGACAGCATCAAAAATGGTAAAATCGCTTTCAGATGAATAAATGAATGCAAAAACTCTATTGACACAGCATCTGAAATGGTAAAATTGCTTCCGGATGAATAAAATGAATGCAGAAACTCTATTGAGACAGCATCAAGAATGGTAAAATCACTTCCAGATGAATAAAATAAATGCAAAAACTCTATTGAGACAGCATCAGAAACGTCAAAATCGCTTCCACATGAATAAAATTAATGCAAAAACTCTATTGAGACAGAATCTGAAATGGTAAAATCGCTTGTAGATGAATAAAATGAATGCAAAAACTCTATTGAGACAGCATTTGAAATGGTAAAATCGCTTCTAGATGAATAAAATGAATGCATAAACTCTATTGAGACGGCATCTGAAATGGTAAAATCGCTTGTAGATGAATAAAATGAATGCAAAAACTCTATTGAGACAGCATTTGAAATGGTAAAATCGCTTCTAGATGAATAAAATGAATGCATAAACTCTATTGAGACGGCATCTGAAACGTCAAAATCGCTTCCAGATGAATAAAATGAATGCAAAAACTCTATTGAGACAGCATCTAAAATGGTGAAATCGCTTCCAGATGAAAAAAATTAATTCAAAAACTCTAATGAGACAGCATCAGAAACGTCAAAATCGCTTCCAGATGAATAAAATGAATGCATAAACTCTATTGAGACAGCATCTGAAATGGTAAAATCACTTCCAGATGAATAAAATGAATGCAAAAACTCTATTGAGACAGCATCAGAAACGTCAAAATCGATTCCAGATGAATAAAATTAATGCAAAATATCTATTGAGACAGCATCAGAAACGTCAAAATCGCTTCCAGATGAATAAAATTAATGCAAAAACTCTATTGAGACAGCATCAGGAACGTCAAAATCGCTTCAAGATGAATAAAATGAATGCATAAACTCTATTGAGACAGCATCTGAAATGGTAAAATTGCTTCCAGATGAATAAAATGAATGCAAAAACTCTATTGAGACAGCATCAGAAACGTTAAAATCGCTTCCAGATGAAGAAAATGAATGCAAAAACTGTATTGAGACAGCATCAGAAATGGTAAAATCGCTTTCAGATGAATAAATGAATGCAAAAACTCTATTGACACAGCATCTGAAATGGTAAAATTGCTTCCAGATGAATAAAATGAATGCAGAAACTCTATTGAGACAGCATCAAGAATGGTAAAATCACTTCCAGATGAATAAAATAAATGCAAAAACTCTATTGAGAGAGCATCAGAAACGTCAAAATCGCTTCCACATGAATAAAATCAATGCAAAAACTCTATTGAGAAAGCATATGAAACGTCAAAATCGATTCCAGATGAATAAAATGAATGCAAAAACTCTATTGAGAGAGCATCAGAAACGTCAAAATCGCTTCCAGATGAATTAAATGAATGCAAAAACTCTATTGAGACAGCATCTGAAACGTCAAAATCGCTTCCAGATAAATAAAATGAATGTAAAAACTCTATTGAGACAGAATCTGAAATGGTAAAATCGCTTGTAGATGAATAAAATGAATGTAAAAACTCTATTGAGACAGCATTTGAAATGGTAAAATCGCTTCTAGATGAATAAAATGAATGCATAAACTCTATTGAGACGGCATCGGAAACGTCAAAATCGCTTCCAGATGAATAAAATGAATGCAAAAACTCTATTGAGACAGCATCTGAAATGGTGAAATCGCTTCCAGATGAAAAAAATTAATTCAAAAACTCTAGTGAGACAGCATCAAAAACGTCAAAATCGCTTCCAGATGAATAAAATGAATGCATAAACTCTATTGAGACAGCATCTGAAATGGTAAAATCACTTCCAGATGAATAAAATGAATGCAAAAACTCTATTGAGACAGCATCAGAAACGTCAAAATCGATTCCAGATGAATAAAATGAATGCAAAATCTCTATTGAGACAGCATCAGAAACGTCAAAATCGCTTCCATATGAATAAAATTAATGCAAAAACTCTATTGAGACAGCATCAGAAACGTCAAAATCGCTTACAGATGAATAAAATGAATGCATAAACTCTATTGAGACAGCATCTGAAATGGTAGAATTGCTTCCAGATGAATAAAATGAATACAAAAACTATATTGAGACAGCATCAGAAACGTCAAAACTGCTTCCAGATGAATAAAATGAATGCAAAAACTCTATTGAGATAGCATCTGAAATGGTAAAATCACTACCAGATGAATAAAATGAATGCCAAAACTCTATTGAGACAGCATCAGAAACGTCAAAATCGCTTCCAGATGAAGAAAATGAATGCAAAAACTCTATTGAGACAGCATATGAAATGGTAAAATTGTTTCCAGATGAATAAAATGAATACAAAAACTCTATTGAGAAGCATATGAAATGGTAAAATCGCTTCCAGATAAATAAAATTAAATGCAAAAATTCTATCGAGACAGCATCTGAAATGTTAAAATCGCTTCCA
Source organism: Palaemon carinicauda (assembly GCF_036898095.1). Lineage (NCBI taxonomy): Eukaryota > Metazoa > Arthropoda > Malacostraca > Decapoda > Palaemonidae > Palaemon > Palaemon carinicauda. Next base: position 38,555,734 of record NC_090767.1, read on the forward strand.
GATGAATAAAATTAATGCAAAAACTCTATTGAGACAGCATCTGAAACGTCAAAATCGCTTCCAGATGAATAAAATGAATGAATAAACTCTATTGAGACAGTATCTGAAATGGTAAAATCGCTTCCACGTGAATAAAATGAATGCAAAAACTCTATTGAGACAGCATCAAAAACGTCAAAATCGCTTCCAGATGAATAAAATGAATGCATAAACTCTATTGAGACAGCATCAGAAACGTCAAAATCGCTTCCAGATGAATAAAATGAATGCAAAAACTCTATTGAGACAGCATCTGAAATGGTAAAATTGCTTCCAGATGAATAAAATGAGTGCAAAAACTCTATTCAGACAGCATCAGAAACGTCAAAATCGCTTCCAGATTAATAAAATGAATGCAAAAACTCTATTGAGACAGCATCTGAAATGGTAAAATTGCTCCCAGATGAATAAAATAAATGCAAAAACTCTATTGAGACAGCATCAGAAACGTCAAAATCGCTCCAAGATGAATAAAATGAATGCATAAACTCTATTGAGACAGCATCTGAAATGGTGAAATCGCTTCCAGATGAATAAAAATTAATTCAAAAACTCTAATGAGAGAGCATCAGAAACGTCAAAATTGCTTCCAGATGAATAAAATGAATGCATAAACTCTATTGAGACAGCATCTGAAATGGCAAAATCACTTCCAGATGAATAAAATGAATGCAAAAACTCTATTGAGACAGCATCAGATACGTCAAAATCGCTTCCAGTTGAATGAAATGAATGCAAAAACTATTGAGACAGCATCAGAAACGTCAAAATCGCTTCCAGATGAATAAAATGAATGCATAAACTCTATTGAGACAGCATCTGAAATGGTAGAATTCCTTCCAGATGAATAAAATGAATAGAAAAACTCTATTGAGACAGCATCTGAAACGTCAAAATCGCCTCCAGATGAATAAAATTAATGCAAAACTCTATTGAGACAGCATCAGAAACGTCAAAATCGCTTCAGGATGAATAAAATGAATGCAAAAACTCTATTGAGACTGCATCTGAAATGGTAAAATTGCTTCCAGATGAATAAAATGAATGCAAAAACTCTATTAACCCTGGATAGGTACGGTGGGTCGTACGCGACCCCGAGCGTCAAAAAAAAAGAGGTTTTTCTCACGTGATTCACCCCCGTGACTGAATTTGTGGGTGATCGACCTGCAGGAGGTGTCTCCCCTACACGCTCTACTAGTGTCCAGATGTGCATTGCTGTAGCTGTACTCCTTCCCCGATTTCTGAGACGCGTCGGGGTCGAGCGCGACCGAGTTTACCCTTCTAAGGTAATTTGCTTAATTATCAAAGTTATTACGTATTATGAAATTGTCGTAGAATGGTGCAACTTGTATAGGTTATCAGTTGTGGAAAGTCTTGGTGGATTGTTTGGCTACCATGTGCATGGTTTTTTTTTTTAGTTAAAATGTCGTTCATCACCACGAGGACCATTTTACCGCGAGTGCCCCTTTTTCATTTTTTTTCATTTTTTTACCAAGTCATTTTTCCGTAAGATATTGCCAAATAGTGTCGTAAAACTTTTGCTTGTTTAGTGTTGGAAAGTGTGTCTAGATGATCTGGCTACCCATGCGGGACTTTGTTTTTGTCAGATACGACGTAGTTATTGGTATATTGGGTATTTAACTGCGGTTGCCAATTTTTGTTTTTTTTCAATATTTGTAAAAAATTTTACGTAGTAAGGAATTGCCGTATATTATTCATTTTTTTTTCATGTTTATGTGTTAGAAAGTGTGCCTTGATGGTTGGGCTAACACGTGCATGTCTTTTTTTTTATCTGAGATGCCGTATATTAGAATGTTGGGCATTTTACCGCGAGTGCCCCTTTTTCATTTTTTTTCATTTTTTTGCCAAGTCATTTTTCCGTAAGATATTGCCAAATAGTGTCGTAAAACTTTTGCTTTTTTAGTGTTGGAAAGTGTGTCTAGATGATCTGGCTACCCATGCGTGACTTTTTTTTTTGTCAGATACGACGTAGTTATTGGTATATTGGGTATTTAACTGCGGTTGCCAATTTCGGTTTTTTTTCAATATTTGTAAAAAATTTACGTAGTAAGGAATTGCCGTATATTATTCATTTTTTTTCATGTTTATGTGTTAGAAAGTGTGCCTTGATGGTTGGGCTAACACGTGCATGTCTTTTTTTTTATCTGAGATGCCGTATATTAGAATGTTGGGCATTTTTCCGCGAGTGCCCCTTTTTATTTGTTTTGCATTTTTTTGCTTAGTAATGTTACCGTAAGGAATTGGCAAGTAGTGTCGCAAAACTTATATTTTTATAGTGTTGGAAAGTGTTTCTAGTTGATCTGGCTACCCATGCCTATTTTTTTTTTTAGCCATATATGGCATATATATAAGTATGTGTTCGATTTTCCTGTGATTGCCATTTTTTCGTTTTTTCCCATTTCTTTCAAAATTACTACGTACTAAGGAACTATCACAGAGTAATGATTCATTTATATGTTTATTTGTCGGAAAATGGGCCTTGATGGTTTGCCTAGCACGTGGCTGAAATTTTTTTTTTCTGAAATGCCGTATATTAGAATGGCCATTTTTCCTCGAGTGCCCCTTTTTATTTGTTTTGAATTTTTTTTGCTTAGTCATGTTGCCGTAAGGAATTGGCAAGTAGTGTCGCAAAACTTATGATTTTATAGTGTTGGAAAGTGTTTCTAGATGATCTGGCTACCCATGCCTATCTTTTTTTTTAGCCAGATATGGCGTATATATAGGTATGTGTTCGATTTTCCTGTGATTGCCATTTTTTCATTTTTTCCCATTTCTTTCAAAATTACTACGTACTAAGGAACTATCACAGAGTAATGATTCATTTAGATGTTTATTTGTCGGAAAATGTGCCTTGATGGTTTGCCTAGCACGTGGCTGAATTTTTTTTCTGAAATGCCGTATATTAGAATGTTAGCTATTTTTCCGCGAGTGCCCCTTTTTATTTGTTTTGCATTTTTTTTGCTTAGTCATGTTACCGTAAGGAATTGGCAAGTAGTGTCGCAAAACTTAAATTTTTATAGTGTTGGAAAGTGTTTCTAGATGATCTGGCTACCCATGCCTATCTTTTTTTTAGCCAGATATGGCGTATATATAGGTATGTGTTCGATTTTCCGGTGATTGCCATTTTTTCGTTTTTTCCCATTTCTTTCAAAATTACTACGTACTAAGGAACTATCACAGAGTAATGATTCCTCTAGATGTTTATTTGTCGGAAAATTTTGTTTACTTCTTTTTTGATTGAATATCATCAAATTTTTTTAGCTAAAATATTATATTGTTTCACATTTTTGTTTTTTTTTCGATTTTATTTCCCTTCAAAAAAATATTTTTGGGTCAGAATTTTAATTTTATAGTCGTAAAATAATCGACAATTATCCAGCAAACCACCATACAATTTTTATGCATATCCAATAATAATTAGATTAGTAAATAACACCTTGAAATTGACATACCCTTCCTACATTTCAAGTGGCAGATTAGGGAGTCTAAGTCAGTGTGGTTGGCGGCCATTTTGTGGACATATCCGAAGCATAAGTTGCCCTATCTATATATATTCTTGTTCCCTATAGAATTTTTGATATTTTGGTATATTTTTACCTGCATAAATATCATATTATATAATAAATATATGTATTTTTTACGAAATTTCTAAGTACTCAAAAAATTACCTTTAGATATGGCCCCTGATATAAATGTAATTTACAAAATAATGAAGATTTTTTTACATATTTCTATTTTAGGATAACATATGTTTATTCCCTAAATAAATTAGCCACTTCCTATTTCATTTGGTACCCAAAAAAATTCATGAAATTTGGACAAATTTTTTTGGCTAAAAAAAGTTACCCTTTTTTCTCATTTCAGATCTTCACCTCCATGGGTCTGACTTCATCCAAAATACATCAAGATGTGTCCTAAACATTCAAGAATCAATTCCTAAAAGGATTTGTGTATATATATTGGTGTGCTACTTTCTTAAGCACACATTTGAGTATGAGTTGTTTTCAGATGTATTTAAATGGTTTACTGAATTCATCTTAATGGTTTTTAAGTTTTATTTTGAATAAACAAAGTTAAACATCTCCATCACTGGAGGAAGCTGTGTTGGTCCACATGACCAATTCTGGTGAAGTTTAGATATGAACTGAATAAATTACCGATATCACAAATATCGTATGCTTGCTTTAATTTAGCCAAGTGACGGAATCGGAAGACACCTGCATCCGGTGACGTCACAAACTTTCACACGAGGAGACAATGTGTTGACGTTAAGAAAGAATGTCAATTTGGCATTATACATCCTGCTTACAATTTGAACGACTACAGCAAATCTCACGGTTAGCTCTTCCAACCAACATGACATATTACGTCATTTGTTTTAAACATGTAATATTACTATTCTAACTATTACATTAGCTCGGCCAGCTATCTCAATTTTTTTTACAAAAATTTAACAACAAGCCGAAACATGGTTATTAGGTGTGACTGGACATACGTATTATTATTTGTTTAACATTAGCTATAACCAACTGAGGACGAATGTCCAAATAGGCACATCAAAAAATAATAACAATAATGCATACAAAAAAGATATTACCAAAGCAAAAAGAAAAATGCATGATAAAACCAAGATCATATATATGGTACATTGCTAGCAAATGATTACATGGTACCAAAAAACAAAACAAATTCTGACTTACAAATGATTCGGTAACTTGATAAAGAATAATTGTTACCTTTGTCAGAAACAAGATACTCAATTTTTAGTGCACAAATACGAATTCCTGGTACGTACACGTACCACGGTTTCGTACATATATATATATTTATATATAGGGCTGATACATTTTATTAGATGCCCAGAGATTCTGTTATATATCTTATTATATTTTTTTTTCTCTTTTCTTTTTTAACATTCCGGCTTATATATTTTTATTAGATGCCGAGAGAAAAAAATGATTTATATCCTTTTTTATTTTATTTATTTTTTAAATGTTATTTTAAATGTATTTTTAACAATGCAAATGTAGAGAATTTCTTTAATTACATATTACTAGCGTACTAATCAGCTTTTCATACAAACATCTTCCTGACAAATTACTCCCTTAGCGAATGAAACATCTTCCTGACAAATTACTCCCTTAGCGAATGAGGTGGCCACTCATACAGCTTTGAACTGGATCAGGTAGGGGGTATTGTCAGGGCTATTCAACTCGTTCCTTTGTAGCTGCTTGCTGTGCCGTAACCTACGCCAAACAAGGATGTTCACGGCGATAAAAATTATCACCGTTACACACAAACTAGCCAGTATTATGGGGTGAAGAATCTCTTTTTAAGTCGGTGACAGGTGGTCCTTTTCGGTAAGTTTCATCAACCGCTTTGCCACACTTCCGTTGTAGGGGAGAGGAAGTGCGGGCATTGTAGAGGTCCACATGAAGTTCGCGAAGTAAGCTCGTTCTCTGATGATTGTCCGTAGACCAGTCACCATGGAATTCGGGGAAGTCCCGATACAGCCATCTGCTGCGACGAAGATGTGGTTGAAGGATGTGGATCCGTCAGGGCATGATACATTGAAGCCGTCCTTGTCGTATCGTATCCACGTGCCATTATTTAGTCTGCAATTGAATTCCTTATTGTCAAAGGGATAAAGCTTATCCAGACAATTTTCACTTGTATGGGAGAGAGCACCGTCTAGCACTATACCTATCTCGCATGAATCCATTAAGTTTTTACGGAATTCAAATGAGTCAGCTGTACATATTTTTCTATCCATTGCGTCTGAACAGTGAGTTAATTGATTTAAGTCTTTAATGACCGTATATGTTTCCTTGTCTAGGGAAATCAATACGTGTCCTGTCAAACTGGATATTACTGGATTTGAGTGATTCGTCATGAAAGTCGGAAATGGTGATATCCTGTAAGATTGCCAGGCATCAGAAGAATCAAAGGGAATTGTAATCCTAATCTTGTTATTATCTACGTTTACTGTAATTAGGCTGTAATAAAATTCTAACCTATGTTCGTCTAACAAAGGAACATAGCCTAGTTTATCCCTTCCGTTCTCCAGAACTAATTTTAAGTAACGTATAGGCAACAAATGGGGCGACAATACACCTTTAGTTGCTAACGTGATAGCTTCTACATAATCCTTGGATTTCTCAATGAAATGTGCAATTCTGTTATGTATGTGATCTATCTTTGAATCATAATACGTTAATGTTGCCAACAAATCCTGTACTTCCATAATTTGAACGATATTATCTGAATGTTCATTTAACAAATCCATAATTTTATTGATTGAAGCTAACTGATCCCTTAGTTCTGAAATAATCAATTCATCTTTATGAGTCAAGAACTCAATTTTCTTATTTTGATTACTAATTTTAAGAGGATTGGAAAGTCCTAAACCTAAATTTGCAACAGACCCAAAGATGCTTAACCCTGGATAGGTACGGTGGGTCGTTTGCGACCCCGAGCGTCAAAAAAAAACAGGTTTTTCTCACGTGACTCACCCCTGTGACTGAATTTGTGGGTGATCGACCTGCAGGAGGTGTCTCCCCTACACGCTCTAGTAGTGTCCAGATGTGCATTGCTGTAGCTGTACTCCTTCCCCGATTTCTGAGACGCGTCGGGGTCGTTCGCGTCCGAGTTTACCCTTCTGAGGTAGTTTGCATAATTATCAAAGTTATTACGTATTATGAAATTGTCGTAGAATGGTGCAACTTGTATAGGTTATCAGTTGTGGAAAGTCTTGGTGGATTGTTTGGCTACCATGTGCATGTTTTTTTTTTTAGTTAAAATGTCGTTCTTCACCACGAGGACCATTTTACCGCGAGTGCCCCTTTTTCATTTTTTTTCATTTTTTTGCCAAGTCATTTTTCCGTAAGATATTGCCAAATAGTGTCGTAAAACTTTTGCTTGTTTAGTGTTGGAAAGTGTGTCTAGATGATCTGGCTACCCATGCATGACTTTGTTTTTGTCAGATACGACGTAGTTATTGGTATATTGGGTATTTAACTGCGGTTACCAATTTCTGTTTTTTTTTCAATATTTGTAAAAATTACTACGTAGTAAGGAATTGCCGTATATTATTCATTTTTTTTCATGTTTATGTGTTAGAAAGTGTGCCTTGATGGCTGGGCTAACACGTGCATGTCTTTTTTTTATCTGAGATGTCGTATATTAGAATGTCGGGCATTTTACCGCGAGTGTCCCTTTTTAATTTTTTTTCATTTTTTTGCCAAGTCATTTTTCCGTAAGATATTGCGAAATAGTGTCGTAAAACTTTTGCTTTTTTAATGTTGGAAAGTGTGTCTAGAGAATCTGGCTACCCATGCGTGATTTTGTTTTTGTCAGATACGACGTAGTTATTGGTATATTGGGTATTTAACTGCGGTTGCCAATTTCTGTTTTTTTTTCAATATTTGTAAAAATTTACTACGTAGTAAGGAATTGCCGTATATTATTGATTTTTTTTCATGTTTATGTGTTAGAAAGTGTGCCTTGATGGTTGGGCTAACACGTGCATGTCTTTTTTTTTATCTGAGATGCCGTATATTAGAATGTTGGGCATTTTTCCGCGAGTGCCCCTTTTTATTTGTTTTGCATTTTTTTGCTTAGTCATGTTACCGTAAGGAATTGGCAAGTAGTGTCGCAAAACTTATATTTTTATAGTGTTGGAAAGTGTTTCTAGATGATCTGGCTACCCATGCCTATTTTTTTTTTAGCCAGATATGGCGTATATATAAGTATGTGTTCGATTTTCCTGTGATTGCCATTTTTTCGTTTTTTCCCATTTCTTTCAAAATTACTACGTACTAAGGAACTATCACAGAGTAATATTTCATTTATATGTTTATTTGTCGGAAAATATGCCTTGATGGTTTGCCTAGCACGTGGCTGAAATTTTTTTTTTTCTGAAATGCCGTATATTAGAATGGCCATTTTTCCACGAGTGCCCCTTTTTATTTGTTTTGCATTTTTTTGCTTAGTCATGTTACCGTAAGGAATTGGCAAGTAGTGTCGCAAAACTTATATTTTTATAGTGTTGGAAAGTGTTTCTAGATGATCTGGCTACCCTTGCCTATCTTTTTTTTAGCCAGATATGGCGTATATATAGGTATGTGTTCGATTTTCCGGTGATTGCCATTTTTTCGTTTTTTCCCAATTCTTTCAAAATTACTACTTACTAAGGAACTATCACAGAGTAATGATTCCTCTAGATGTTTATTTGTCGGAAAATTTTGTTTACTTTTTTTTTGATTGAATATCATCAAATTTTTTTAGCTGAAATATTGTTTTACATTTTTTTTTCGATTTTATTTCCCTTCAAAAAAAATTTTTTGGGTCAGAATTTTAATTTTATAGTCGTAAAATAATCGACAATTATCCAGCAACCCACCATACAATTTTTATGCATATCCAATAATAATTAGATTAGTAAATAACACCTTGAAATTGACATACCCTTCCTACATTTCAAGTGGCAGATTAGGGAGTCTGAGTCAGTGTGGTTGGCGGCCATTTTGTGGACATATCCGAAGCGTAAGCTGCCCTATCTATAAATATTCTTGTTCCCTATAGAATTTGTGATATTTTGGTATATTTTTACCTGCATAAATATCATATTATATATTAAATATATGTATTTTTTTACGAAATTTCCAAGTACTCAAAAAATTACCTTTAGATATGGCCCCTGATATAAATGTAATTTACAAAATAATGAAGATTTTTTTACATATTTCTATTTTAGGATAACATATGTTTATTCCCTAAAAAAATTAGCCACTTCCTATTTCATTTGGGTACCCAAAAAAATTCATGAAATTTGGACAATTTTTTTTGGCCAAAAAAAGTTACCCTTTTTTTCTCATTTCAGATCTTCACCTCCATGGGTCTGACTTCATCCAAAATACATCAAGATGTGTCCTAAACATTCAAGAATCAATTCCTAAAAGGATTTGTGTATATATGTATAAACTTTTTTTTTTATGAATTTTTATGTCAGGTCTTTTTTTTTTTCTACTTAATTTTTTAAAATATTTATAATAAATAGTTTTTCTGCAGATGAGTAGTATTTATCTTTACAGTTGTTTTAAGCATTCATTGAAGTTTTTTTTGGCAAAAGAAAAAAGGAGGTTACTGCAAAAACTGATTTTTCACGAATTTTTTTTGGCGTCGGGGTCGTTCGCGTCCGAGTATACCCTTAAAGGGGTGTCCGAGGACCGTACCTATCCAGGGTTAATGCAGCATAAATGAACGGATTCCGTCTTTCTTTATGTTCGTGTCCTACAGTCCACATCAAAAGGTCATAAGCCAAAGATCCTGTCTCTCCAGTCTTATTTTTCAAGTCATCAGATAGCATCTCTGCAACTTTTAATGTTGATCCAAGCAAACTCTTAGTAGTCAAATGAAAATGTCTCCTATGCAACTCATCCAATGATGCAGAAAACCTTGAAATGGCGGTTCTTAAGCTAGTGACATCATTCTCTTGAAGAAAAATTGCTTGCATATGCACTTCGACAATTACGTTGGTTGATGTAATAAAAATGTCTTCTTGTCTTTCAACTATATTGCCATATTTAAAATATATATTCTTAGTCTTAGAACTCATCCCATACGAAAAAAATGTCTGAGCGAACAATATCACTCCCAACAACAAAAAATTCATCTTGGAAACCTGTAACGAGAAAAAACATATGTAATTACTCCTGTATTAAAAAGAAAACTTTTAGTCACAAAATAAAATTTTTCCTCACTTCTTTTCCTCTCTTTTCTTTTTAATTTCTTATGTGAGACAATGGTACTATTCTCTCATCCGTGGGTTGGGCTACGTTTTGAATTCTAAACCTATTGGCCGTTAATGTTTCCAAAATGTTAAATGGGCCTTCAAACTTAGGTGTTAGTTTATAGTTGAGCCCTTTTCTGACATTGATTTGAATATAGATGTTATCACCCACGGTATATATTTTAGTTGGTTTCGCTGTTTTATCATGATTCCTTTTCATTATGATTTGTGATTCTTCTAAATTCTTTCGAAGGATATCATATCGACTTATACTTGCATTTATACATTCTTTTAAAGGATTTGACAGATTAGTTCTAGGCGTTAATACAGGGAAAGGTGTTCTAACTGGGGTACCATACAATGCTTCATGCGGTGACATTTTAATTGATATATGATATGAATGATTCAGAGTACTCAGTGCCGCCGGTATTGCAATATCCCAGTTGGGGTCTGATCCCCCTAGTGTTACCCTCAATATATTTAATATCTTCCTATTTGCTCTTTCCACTAGCCCATTCGACTCTGGGTGATATATCATGGTATTAATCTTCTTTATGTTGAGGAATTCACACAATGAGGTAAGAAAGTGATTATTAAATTCACCACCCGAGTCTGAGATTATCATGTGTGAATTCCATGTTTACAAATGTAACACTCGTAAAACTTCCTAGCGCATTAAATCGCAGTTTTAGTTTTAAGCGCTATTAGTTCTGTATATCGAGTTAAAGCATCTATAATTACTAAGAGGTGCTTATTTCCTCTGTCTGACTCGTAAAATCCTGTTAACAAATCTAAATGTATTCTTTCAAAGGGTTGATTGGGAACAGGATAAGCTCCTAAGCTAACAGGTGTTTTCGTATGCCTTTGTTTTCCTGACATGTGCGACAATTAGCTATGTGTCTTTTTATATCTGTGAGCATTGTATGCCAATAAAACAATGATTTGGCTTTCTGTGACATTAATGAGAACCCAGGGTGTCCATGTAATGGATTTGAATGCAACCAATTCAGGACAGTGGAAATAAGTGAGTTTGGTACTACTACCTGGTCGTTAGTTACATGTGGTGTATTGCGGGTTTTCCTTGTCACAGTCCTACAGAGAATATTTATCTTTGATTATATAATTCTGCTGCTTATACTTTATATATT